>NC_092687.1:35398423-35701479 GCF_964275005.1 Diadema setosum
TTGTTTGTTACTTTGATGATTGAACTATATTACTACTACTACTACTAATACTACTAATCAGGATACTGATAATGATGATAATAATAATAACAATTATTATTATCATTATTGATTTCTGAAGACTCATTGGAGCTGTCCAACAAAGTTAGCTTGATTGATGTGCAAGCTATTGATTTATATGGGTCTATATATGAAGAGTTTGTTTGCAAAAACCGATAAGTCCATATTTGCCAAACGGAGAACTTTGCGATTAAAGGTCAAGAAAAATAAAGAGAATAATAAGAAAATTCTTTCTTCTTTTAACCATAACTTCAATAATGTACCTTCATATGTAATGACCAATATATCATTTTAAAGGTATTATTTTGTGCTTTATGACAAAGACCCTACTTCAAAATCTTCAAAAATGGACTTATCGGTTTTTGCAAACAAACCCTTCATATATATATATATATATATATATATATATATATATTTATATTATATGTTATATATCATATTAATTATCATACAGACTTTTTTTTTTCTTGATGACTATTTGACTTTCAAGGTTTGAGTGAATCACACTTACCGTTGTTCTCACAGGTGAAGTTGTACTTGTTGTTTATACAGGGGGAATTTTCAGGACATGGGGACGAACTGCAGTAATTAACTAAGGGAAAAAACAAGACAGCATTGTATGTTATTAGAGGTGGGCTATAGAGGGTGACATTTTCAGAACATGCTCATCACACCCTAGTTTGATGACTTTGTGCGTACTGACACCATTTCTGAAAAAAAAAAGAACGAAAAAAATGCGAAATCCAGGGTGCCCCGGCTGAAATCGTTAAAAATCCAAGATGGCCGCCGTTTCGGCTTAAAAAAAGACATTTTTGGCTCTAACTCGGCTATTTTTTGGTCAATTGTGATGGTTTTGGTGTCTAACACCATGTTTTAGGGGTCAAGGAAATGGAATATAATGATGATTTTAGCGTAAAACTAGATCTTCCACATGATACTAACCTTTTTCCCATATTGAAGGTTAAATTTTCTTTGTCCTTTACCCCTACCCCACCCGCCATTTTTCACTTTTTTCTGTATTTTTTTTTCAAGTCATCTTATCTACCATACTCTTAATAATAAGTTCTAGCTATCGATCTAGTTTTTCTACCAACGATACAACAAGAAATACACAAATAACTTTCGTTGTACATGTATGTGTCATGCAGATACCGGTATGCGGCTGGTGCATTCAGGATGCATGGTAACTGTGCAACCAGTGCTAATACCGTTTCTGCTTTATAGTGCCCATTGACATTTGGTCATTAGACCTTTAACGAAAGTCCAAAGTGTACAATTCTACAGTAGGTAGTACAATTTTGTAAAATGACTTGAATAAGCCTTCACATATGTCAATTGTCCAGCACCATACTTGACTGGTTGATGTACATTGTATCTGGCGTCTTGCCTAGAAAACACATTTTTACCATAACTCAGTCATTTTTTTTTTCATCTTTTAGCCCAGTTTTGGTGTTTCACCATCACCACTTGGTCCCTTATTTCTCATGCCTGCTTTTCCCTACCATGTACGGTATATTGCTGTACTTTTATAAAGCAAGAGTCCTCATGTTTGATGGGAAATTTGATACCATTTGGGTGATTATCCAACCAGTTCTATGACAAACAATATGTTAAGTACAATGTATTTTCCTCACATAGCATCATAATGGTAAAGTCATCATCTCACTCTCTGTGACTGAAAGTGCCTAAAGCTGAGGTAATTAATATCTGTTGACTTTATCTGTTATTTCCAGTCCCTAGGTTCTCTTTTCCATTTCCAAAATGTGACCCAAGCACAACAAGCAGTTAGAGTACCGGTATGTGCATAGGCTGTCTGTTACAGAAACTTAAAACATGGGGAAGCCCATTAATTAACAAAGTTGACGGACTCAAGGAATGCCTAGATACCCGAGATCTCACCAAACTCAAAGCTATTTTACGTGGAGAGCTGTCATACCGCATACTCATATCCCATCGAGATTATTGTGCACCCACACGAGGTCGTGTATAAGGTCTTGATACCAAATCTCTGAGATGGAAGTAAAGATGAACTTGACTCTTCTAGCGACTGGAGGACAGTCTGATAATCTCCCTGCCCCAGGATCTGCTTACCGAAGATGACATGGTGAATGCATTCAATCTAAAGTCAACCAATGGCATCATATGGCATTCAATATTTTTTACTCCTACCACTAGATATGAGGTTATTGATATTGTATCTGTTTTGAAAAACAAAAACAGTTCAGGTTATGATGACATAAGCAATATGATTTTGAAAGGTGTTATATCTTCTGTTGCGGATCCTCTGGCACATATCTTTAATTTGTCAATGTTAAGGGGTGTGTTTCCAGAACAAATGAAAGTAGCTAAAGTTATTCTTATACATAAGAATGGAGATAAGTTAGATATAAGTAATTATAGGTCTATTTCTTTATTATCTTGTTTGTCCAAGATTTTAGAGAAAATTATATATAAAAGAACGTTGAATTTTTTGAAAATGTATGGTGTTTTTACAAATTCGCAGTTTGGGTTCCGAGAAAAGCACAGCACCTGTCACGCTTTGTTAAATTTTGTTGATAAAGTAGCACATGCTTTAGATAATCACTCTCATATGATTGGTATCTTCCTGGACTTCTCCAAGGCCTTCGACACTATAAATCATGATATTTTACTATACAAGTTGTCTCATTATGGTATACGTGGGAAGGCCTTGGAGTGGTTCAGGAGTTATTTAACTGATCGCAAACAATATGTTTTTTTTTTTTTTTGAATAATCATAACTCTGATATGAGAGAATTTAAGTGTGGCGTCCCACAAGGTAGTTTGTTAGGCCCGCTGTTGTTTATTATTTACATTAATGATTTTTGTGTTTCTTCCGATGTTTTATCTTTCATACTTTTTGCCGACGATTCAAATGTATTTTATTCGCATGAAGACCCAAACACCCTTGTGCAGACAGTTAATTCTGAGTTAAAAAAGTAGGTGAGTGGATACGAGCAAATAAGTTGTCTTTAAATATCCAAAAAACTAAATATATGCTTTTCAGTAATACTTTAGATAATTTGAATATGGATATTTGTTTTGGTGATGCTGTTTCAGAAAGTGTTTCCCATATTAAGTTTCTCGGAATTACAGTCGATAATAAACTCTCCTGGAAATTTCATATTGATAATGTCTGTAAGAAAAGTTCACGTAACATTGGTGTTATTAATAGACTAAAATGTTCTATTCCTCAACATTCGTTGTTTACATTGTATTCATCTTTGATATTACCCTATTTGAATTATGGAATTTTAGTATGGGGAAACACTCATCAAATATTATTGGATAGGGTTTTACTGCTACAAAAAAGGCTCTTCGCATTATTTGTAACACCGTTCCATATTCTCATACAAATCCTTTGTTTTTCCATAATAACATTCTGAAAATTAAAGATTTGTTTTTGTTTCAACTCGGGCAATTTATGTATACTTATAATAATAACTGTCTTCCGTCTATCTTTAACTCCATGTTCATGCGCAACCGGACATAGCATGGATATCCAACCAGACAGTCAAATTAATTTCATTTACCTTTATTAAGAACCGTGCTTGCTCAACAAACTTTTATTTATGTAGGTCCAAAATTCTGGAACTCCCTTCCCATGGACATACAAAATACACCGTCATTGAACTCTTTTAAAAAGAGATTGAAGAGTTTTCTTTAATCAAAAATAATAGTTATAAGAATATAATCATATCATATATAATCAATCATAACTTGTATTTATGTCATTAACTCTTTATGTGTCATGGTGGAAACCCCCTGTGTGCAACATTATTCAAAGATACCAACGTAGTCATGCTTTGAGAAAACACTCTCTTTTTCAAATCTATGTAACTTCTATTCTATAGATTTCTGTTAAGCTGGACATAAAGAGAGCAAAGTTGTAAAGAAAATGCCAAGCTTTGCTTTGTTGTAAATGGTATGACAAATCTACGATTGTTTTTTTTTTTTTTTTTTTCAAATGGCATGACTTTTGCATAGACAACAGTAGCAGAAACTGCAAATTGAAAGACAATCCAGTAGGGAACATCGCTTAATATTCAATCACCACATTAAAAGCAAGCTGTCTATGTGAGAGGTACAAAAGCGTGAAAAACGGCAATTGGCGATTTATCTATCGGTTTGGGCGGGTTTGTGCGTTTGAGCAGAATATGTGAAGTTTGCACGCCGTCGACTTTATAGGATGTGCGAACGTGGCACATAAAGAGTTATTACCTCCTTGAATCTATGGTGATATGAACATAATCTTATCATAAAATCAACATGTTAAAATTTAAGAGAACGTACAGCTGTATGTATATCACGCTCGTTAACCCTATAAAGCCCAAGGAGGGTGGGGGGCACATTGTGCCCCCTTACCAAATTTTCGTTCGGCACTCCTACACCCTTTACCCGATTTCAATCAAATTTGGTGACTTTTCCTAAAATCTTATTGCGAACATTATGATTTATAATTTAGCTATGTCTGATATTGCTGGTTGCCATGGCAACCGTAAACTAACAACCATGTTCATCAGATTTTGCATGTTTTTCTGTTCAAATTTCAATCAACAATATAATAATGAATGAAGTGAGGGTTTTCTTGGCTGTAATTTGCTGAAGGACCAAAATGTGAAGTAATTATGGTCGAGAATTACCCTGAATGGTCTTCTTATTATTTCCTTTATTTTTATGTGACGTAGGCATCAAACAATAGATATAATAGAAATAATCTAAAATACAGCATTTTCCAAAGACTACCCTTTAATTTTGTGACATTATCATACACGCTTTGCCTGTAATATCACTTGTTGATAATATTATCAATCTGCAAACTCAGAATTCCAATATTATGGAAATATTAGATGTGATACCAATATTTCTACCTACCCCAAGCAATACATCATAGGTTTCATATATTTCTTTATATTGTAATGAATAGCGCCCCCACATGTTGACCTTGAGAAATTTTAACCATAACAGATAATGAAAGTTGACATGCTTTTCCTGTGTGCCAAATGTGAAAATGATTGATATAAAATAAAAAGATAAACACAGGGGATAAAGAAATATAAAGAAAATATGATTTTAGCATATTTCTTATGCATTTGTTTTCTTTGTATTTTGGCAAATATCGCCCTCAATAGGTGACCTTGAGAAATTTTGAATGTTGGATCATGTAGAGTATGAGTTGCTCTACCCATGTGCCAGATATAACGGTGATACATCATATGATAAAGAAGTTATATAGCCCCCCCCCCCCTTGGGCCTGGAAGGGGTCCAAATAGCTTGGGCTTTATAGGGTTAAACAACAGAGCAATTGCTATATTATCATAAATATTAATTATGTTGTAAAAATTATTAGAAATTTGTTAACTCCTGAAAAAAAAAAATCTATTGTGTGCAGTTGTCAAGGAATTCTCACAAAATGAAAAAGAAAAAGAAGTGTTAAAGTCGTTAAAGGCACATAAAGAAAGCCTAATAATGAACTTTAAAGAAAATGAGTTAGCTATCTAAAATCTATGCTGTCTTTCATGCACTCCAATCTCCTTTGTGTAGTTAGTAATACAAATAACATGAGTAATAGTTTAAACAAGAAAGTACACATTATAATCTGTTTGTGCCATTATTACTTCTTTAAAGTTAAGGCGAGTGACATGAACATACACTAAGAATAAATCCTGCATGTTGTCACAAATGTACACACTAGTAGTTATGTACATGTATGATATACTGTATGCATGGCTGTTTTAATGTGTATGTACACAGGTGGACCAGATTAATGGAGAACATTCTATATGATATAGATATAGTACATACAGGCTGACCAGATCAGTTGGGAATTTTCTAGGTGGTATACAATGTAACTACAGTATATGCATGTGACAGGAAATACATTATAGCTCACTCAATCTAGAATGATTTAACCTATTTCAAAATATTCTAGGAAGTGCTTACATATTTGGCTGAGTGAGGCACTGTCCCTGTAGCCCAATGTGATTGGTAGTTAATTTTGGCAATGATGTTATGCACATAGTTAGGTAGTGAGTCACCCAGGATTCCTGGAACTTGGACTTGCTAGAATATTCAAGTGTGTAGCCCCAGGTTGAAGAAAATTACAGAATGTACTAGAAAGGGGTGAATGGGTAGTATATAAGCCGGAGAAATTCTGCAGTAGGCAGAGTACCATCACCACTGGTCTGAGAGTTACGTCACTTCTGGCTCTGAAGCGACTTGTTATAGTCAGTCCTGTGTTACCTGCTGACCTGCTATACAAACTGTGTTTGTGGAGATAAGGCCTGGGAGACATTTTGCCTGCAGAGAACTAATTTGCCTACATTGGAGATAGACTCCATATTTTAGTGTCAACGGACATTATTACGGCAAAGCTGTGACGGGCTGGATTCCTTGCTGGACAATATAAAGTGAATCATCATTCAACGCCTCGACTGGACGTGGTCGTCATAACGTTTGGATTCTGCACGTTTCGCTGTGGACATCGTGGAGTTTACCCCGGATCTATACCGTGGACTATCGTAACCTGCGCCTTAGGAGTTACGTCGGAGGAATCATTCATCGGTGCGTCAAGGATCATTCATTGGCGCATCGAACATCGTATCTGAACATTTTCAAAGGATTACTTGATAACAAAATGTGTAAGTGATTCCACTACCGATTAACAGTTTCTATTGATCATTATTGTACTAATGTGAAAACCGATTGCGAGTCTGTACCCACCATATCACTGTTAATAAACCGCCTGAACATTAGTTGATTGTTTCTTTTGTGCGATCATTCTCAGAGTGATTTGGTCGTAACAATGTTAATATTTAAGAGAGCGTATATCAGGCTCGTTTAAGAGCAGAGCCATTGCCATGTCATCATTTCATTAAGTGATAATCATTAGAAACTTAATGAATCGTTGAACGAAAAAATAGGAGTACAGTTTTCAACTAATTCTCACAAACGTATGAAAGCGTTAAAAGCACATTATCAAATTCCATAGTGAAAATAAAAACAATATTGCTATGACGTTCAGGACAAAATTAAACATTCAATTCTGGGACCCGTTTTATAAAACTTCTTATCAATGAAAACTGCCACATTTCTATGACAAATTTGCTCTCAGCCAATCAGATTCAATGATTTCAGTAGCTTGTCACATCTATGACAACTTGTCACTGATGACAAGTTTTATGAAACGGGCCCCTGGACACCATACACAGACACACACATACACACACACACACATAAAAAACACACATAAAGAATGCAAGAAAAGAAAAGAAAAGTACTAAAAGAAACGAGAGTCACACCTGGATCCGTTTGAAGGACCTTGAGGTCATAGACCTCGTTGGTCAGCCGATGTGAAGTGCTTTCGCTGCCGGAGAGTTCCGTTACAAAAGTAGTGTCCGTCTTGTCAGATAGGCTCACCGCGCCCAGTCCTCCAAGTTTCAAGTCCAAGAAATAAAGGACGCCCTCATACACTACGATGCTTGAAGGTTTTCCCATGAACTCTGACATGTCATCAATGACGACACGTCGGTCACTGCCGTTTGATAAACACGTCTCAAGGAGTGGTGGAAGGCTGCCCTCTACAGGTCCCATGTTGACCCAATATAAGCGATCACCTAAGTGACAATATAATCTTATCAAATTTATTTTGACAGATATTGATTAAGTAGAAATACAGTTTCATATACGCGGTAACCACAAATACGACTGATTGTAATTAATTCATTAAAAACAGAATAAAACATATATCATGTTAAATAAGGTGACATTAAACTTGTTCCCGTGAAACTCAAGTTAATCCCTCATGAACCCCAATTTCGTCTCTATTGCACCCAGCTTGCACTGAAGACTTCATAAAGTGTCACCTGCATTGTTGTATCCTTTATCATATTTGTAACAAATGTGACCCACTACAACAAAAAGATCCGGAAGTCGGGGGAAGTTGATAATCTGAAAATGACATGACATTGTTCCCTTCCTCTTCCCCTTTGATTTCATATATGTGACCCTGCACCTCAAAACAAACAAAAAGTCGCCTGACATGAATTTTTAGTTAAGACCATATTCTGAAAGAGAAGACTTTAAGCTTTAAAATGATGTATAACTCAAATCAAATGGACTCTCCTAACCTATCTAAATATTGGAAAGAAAGCACAAACTCAGGAAAAGTGTGAACTGAGAAAAGAGGCTCTGAAGTACAGTGTCTATTCAAGCGCTTAATCTTTACCAAACCGTGCTGGCTGTGCGATGAATGGGACAAAAAGCAGGAAGTAAACCACCAGAGTAACAACAATGAAGGGATTATCAGATTAAATTGAAATTAAGCATGCCTCATTAACACATTCTCTTCATAATTAATATCAACTTTCAAAGAAGTAGCACTTTCCTTTCAAAAGTTATTAGAGTTGAAAGTGAAAAGTGTGGATAAGGTTTTTCAGAAATGAAAAAGGGATTCTACAAACACACCTAATCACACTATCCTACCAAAAATATTCGAGATAAACTGCTAAAAAACACATTTTTCTGCCCGTTTTATGATACCAAATTTTAGCAAAATGTTAAAGAAGACCCGCTCTTTCAGAAAATATGAAAAAGTCAAGTTCGGCTAGGTTAACCCATTTCACTTATTTTCAGTCCTCACACAAAATCAGTTTGTGCGACTTTATGTTCGTTTTGAGGTGCACAGTCACATATAAGAAAAATCATAAAATGAGTCCGTTGCGGAGATATCAATGTTTTATTTGTTTGTTATTGGGGGGGTTTGGGGGTTTTTGTTTTTGTTTGTTTGTTTGTTTTTTTTTTAAGAGCGTGTTGAGTATTCTAGGTAATCTATCTTTCTAGAAAACCACCTTTTTAAAGTATTTTCCTTCCGACTCAATCGTGATCAAGGGGTGGCAAGATAGTTTTGACTTCTTGAAAATAGAAGGACGGTATGCTGCTAGCAATCTCCGTGATGTTCGGTCAAGCTTAGCGCCAGTGGTCTGCCTACGACAGATCGGAAACCAGGATGTCACGCACTGACCAATATGATTGCTCCCTCGTTGCTAGTGGAAAATCAAGGCCCAGAAAACGCTTCGGCAAATAATAGCTGATACAGTAGACTACAAAAGTATGCCCCCAAAAAGAAATTCGGTGGTTTTGATCGATTTTGATGATCTGATTTCAAACCCAATTTCTCACCTCAGCAGTCAATCACTTTCGGAACCTTTTCCTTGGCGGGTCACAAGTATAAGTTACCAAATCTTGTCGACATACCTGCATTTTACTGCTTCAAGGACATCAATATGCAGGCAGTTTTATTTTATAAAGTTTCAGATAACGAAGCATGCTGTGATTCTAATGGACATTAGATACTGTGTTATTATGCTATTGTTTTGATGTTTGTGTTATCCCTGTATATCATTTGGAAATGAAAAAAGAAGAAGAAGGAATTAATTAACGAATAGCACTACACAGACACAGCATTATAACTGCGCATGTGCATAATTATTGTACTTTTTATGTGGTGGTGCATGCAAGTTTTACGCTATACCCTTTATTATCAATCAAGTTGTGTTTTTAGTTCATAAAAAAGACGGGAAGTACCTATAAGCTTTCAATTAGTCTCATTTTGTGTGTTATGCAGTCAAGCACAAGTATCATCGCACACATGTTTATTCAAGTTCATAATTATAGGGCGCTACGGGCGTAAGTGAAGAGTCTAAATGCAAAATCGATGCATCTATTGTTTCAAATTGAGGTATTTTTAGATTGAAGCTGTTGAAAAAGAAAGAAAATAATACAAATTATTTGATAATTCTTATAATGTATTCAAAAACATTTTCCTGTTATGTAACGAGTACGAAATTTTTAATATATCTATTTTCCTCTATTTAATCAAGACCTTATTTAAGGAAGACTTTATTTAAGAAAAAGACTGACATTTTATCCGTGTACATATGAATGTATACGAGTGGGTTTGGTCTTTCATGATAACGGGGGCTGCATGTGTGTAAGAGTGACAGAGGATTATTTTGACATTACCTATTCCATCATAGTAGAGTGTTGTGACATTCGTGAGAGTGCTGTCCACTATGTTTTCTTGTCCGCTGCCATCCAGATTTGCGCGAATGATTCTGTTGGTGTCAGACCACCAGAGGTGCCTAGGTCATTTCAAAAGAGAGAAACAACAAAAACAAGTGGTTCATTAATAAGTAATTCTTTGTTGTGCTCTGCTCTTCATTGTGTCACTATTCCTTCCTGTAGTGACAGAGATACTGGTAATTAACTCTTTATGTGCCATGGTGGAAACCCCCAGTGTGCCACGTTATTCTGAGACACGAAGGTAGTCATGCTTTGAGAAAGGATTCTGTGTTTCCAATTTGTAAAACTCCTTCAAATTTCTGTTAAGCTGTACATAACAGTGAGCAAAGTGTTAGAGGAATGCCAAACTTTGCTTCGATATACATTGTATGGCAAATCTATTTTCAATATTTCTTTTAAATGACCAGTTGCTATATTACTGTAAAGGCATGACTTTTGCACATAAAACCATGACAGAAACTTAGAATGTAAACGCAAATCTAGTTAGGAACATCGCTTGATAGTTAATCACCACATACACTGCAAGCCGTAAGTGAGAGGAACAAAGGCGCGAGAAACGCTTTCATTGTACCGGGGATTAGCGATTTATCGATCGGTTTCGGCGGCTTTGTTTGTTGAGCAGAATATGCGAAGTTGGCACGCCGTCGACTGAGTCGGACGCGCGAACGTGGCACACAAAGAGTTAACAGCAAGTTAGTTAGGTGACAGTAAACATGTTTCTCCTGATTTTTCCTCTAATTAAATCGCATGTGATATCAACAATCATTGATCAATTGTGTTTGCTTTTCTTTTAAAAATTCATTTCAGGGATTATGTCACTATCTTATATTGTTGTTTTTTTTTTCTTCTTCAAAGCAACCCCCGTTGATTGATTTACATACCCGACTGTGCCGTTGACATGAAGACCAAAGGCAATGTCTGTTACAATCCATTTTTTAGTTCGTTTGGATCCATCAAAGTTGATAGTATTCGCTTTCAAACTGTTCGTTCCTATCCAGTAGACTTTCCGAGCGAAGAGGTTCGTTGTCATTGTAGATGGTGCTTGGATAAAAAAAAAACAAACAAACAAACAAACAAACAAACAAACCAACATTAATTTTAAGTTACTTGGTTCTTCTTCAATAGATATTAATGAAATACAACTTTATTATGTCAGGTGAATTCGAGAAATTATTATAAAACTGTTTCCGTTTCTACACATTCAGGGATATGGGAGGTGTTTCTTTTTACAAGGTATTATAGTCACCTTTCAGGATACTGAAAAAGCCTTTTTTCATTTTCTGGATTTAGCACCATTTAGAGTAAATATTTTTAGCACGGTAACGTACACCACATACACATAATTTCGTGACATTGTGCAATTTTTCTGGTATATGATTTCTTATCTCTCCTATGAAATAGCATACTGCTTATAGCGGTAATAAAATGTATTAATTTCTATCAAAATATCACATTTCATGAAAGAAAAAAAAATATGATTCAGCATCTTTTGGTAAGGAAGTCTACAATAGCAAATTTAAATAGGATAAAACAACAGTTTTTCGTACTTTAAACTTTAAAAGTATAGATACAGCAATCACAAACACAACAACTGGGATATTTCAATGTTCAAATCTGTCCCAAAGGACAAGATAGTTAGACATATTGCAAACAAACAAACAAACAAACAAAAAAGCCCCTCCACCCCTTAGTAGAAGCTTAACCCATGCACAGACAAACACACACACAAATAAGTCTGCATCACGTGACATAATGGACATACAAAATGATCGCAAGAGAGAAACATGCATATTGTTGGCCTTAAAACGAGGGTCATGAGAGTGATCGTTTCGACTTGAAATTTACATTTTCTTCCAGTCCACAGTCATTATTTTTTTTTTTATGTACATATGAAGAGTTTGTTTGCAAAAACCGATAAGTCCATTTTTGAAGATTTTGTAGCACGGTCTCTGTCATAAAGTACAAAATAATACCTTTTAAATGATATATTGGTCAGTACATATCGTCGGCGTTTTCACGAACTGACGCTATTTCGATTTTGGTCAAAATTTTCAAAATCGAGATATTGGTACCAAATGAAAGTGCTTTCAAAACTCTACCAAATCCCAAAATTTTAGATCACAAAATTAATTATTCTTAATTCTATCAAAGAAAGAAAAAACGACGGTACTCGAAATATCGAGAAATTGAGAAAAAGGAGTTTCACGAACCGACGCACGAAAGATACGCCGGTTCGTAAAACTCGAATTGCTACGGTGAAGAGCAATGCGGGTTTTACGAACCGTCGCAGTTGCATTACTTTGAGCTTTGTTCAACTTACTGGCCTAGAATTAGGTTTTGGCCCTAATCCAGATCTCAGAGTGAGAACCAAACCTTCTGAAAGATGAATGACGGCCTAAGCCAGCCCACTGTCCACGAGTGAAGTGAATGGTAAGCTATAATCCTATTAAAATCATGCTCAAAATAACAGTTTCAGTTGGACTACCATAACCATTAATTGCGGTAGTGTGTAGTCCCATGTATTCAATCGCGTGATGCTTATGAAGCCTAGTCTGTAAACGCCATCCAATTTCAAATTAGATCCCAAATCATATTATTTATTGTTTCTTTTCAACTTATGTCGTTACTTCTGAGACTACTGAGTACTGTAGTCGTAACGTCTGTGTGCAAGACATGCAGATTGCAAGATTTCAAAGTCTCGAAGACACTAAAAGCCTTGACTTTTGAGTTGAAAATGAAATCATGAGATTGACAAAGTAGGCGTACTAAACTAAAAAAAAAAAAATAAAAAGACTAACAGTAAAACTCAAAGGAAGAGTAAAGAATAAAGTTAGACATGTTAGACTTTTACTTTCAAGTCTAACTATTAAGTCTAAGTTAAGACTTGTAATACCAGTTACTAAAACTAAGATCAGCAGCTGAAGTCTAAGACCAAGTCAAATTAACACAGTTCAGAGCCATACCGGTAGTCTAGCTCTAGATCTACATCTAGACTAGTGGTAATAGTAGGTAGAGTCCACCCATTTTTTTCCCCAATCTTTACTGGTCCATTCCTGAAAAAGTTACTGGTCAGTGTCCAACAGTGATTTTTCCTGGTCAGGGACCGTCGGACCAGTGCCAGTGTGCAGCGTTGGTGTAGATGTCATCTATGACAGTATGTGGTCTAGTGATACTAGTTGTTTACTACCTAAACACTACGAGTACTCTACAGGTTAGGTGGCTTTCCTGTACAGTGCAGTGTTAAAGTATACTTGTGAATTCAGCCCTAGTACCGTACTGTGTGTAGTGTATGTCTAACGTTAGTTCGAGTGGAGTACCTAAGCACAGCGGTGGGGCTTTTTTCCCCTAAAACTTGTGAATGTGGCCCAACCAAATGGCGTTTATATATTTACGCTTGATTGATAGTGATACAGTGGCGCTGTCGATTTCCACAGCAGCCATACATAATCTTTTGTCCTTTCTTCTTTCCTTTTTTCCCTTTGTTCTTTCACTCTTTTTATTCTTGGAATCGAAGGACTTCCTAAGAAATGTCCCTCGACTGATTTAACCAGGACTCTTGAGTCCTGGTAAACCTAACCTTACCGAGTAACCGTTAACGTTTGTTAGGCCTAACATAACAGTAACACTGACTTAGCCCTGTATTGACTTTGTCTTTGGCCGACTTACTGAGATGGCGAGTCTCACTCTTTAACGTTAGTCTAAACGTAGTCGCTAGATCTGTCAGTGTCAGTGTCACCGGTTATTGTATATGGTGCCATCTCTAACGTACTTTAAGTTGATGTTAGTTATCTATGTCAACTTACTGATTTAGTAATAGTGGTACTGTCATCCTGTTGGACATCGCCGAAATATCATCCGTGACGTGTTCATTTCGTGTCACAAAGACAAAAGTTGCCAAGATCTAATAGTATTAGATGTCTAGATTTAGATGTAGTCTAGATCTAAGTAATATGAAATCTGTGTAACTTAAAAGTGAAAGGTCTAGACTTCACTTAGTCTATAATTAGACCAGACATTCATGAGGCAAAGGCCTATTTAGTAGATCTATTCTTATTCTATTTTAATGTCAATTCCTGCTAACTCGCCACGTGTTATTCCTAAGGCCAAGGACTTCCGGGTTAGTGATTTTTTTTTGTTGATAAATACCAAACAGCAGACGTGTTTCATTTGCATTCTTGCACAGACTTCATGAAAATATGTGCAGTATGAAAGAAATATGATGCACATGACAATGCCACTGTTTTATAGGTGAATGGTTAATACCTTTAAAAGCTGAATGATAATGTAGAGTCTAGGTCTAATTAAGATGATACAGTCTCTGATAAGAAACAGGTTTGATTGTCGTAGACTGTTTCCCAAATGCAGGTAGTAATATTCAGCTACTTCAATGCAATGCCTTGTTTACAAGTACATGTAGATTTATATTCATGTGAATGATAATTCAATTTCTACATGAGACTTACTAAGTGCTAGACATAAGATCTTGCATCATTAAAATGTGTAAATGACGAGACAATTTGAATATGGATCAAAGACGAACAGCAGTATATTTTGACATTCTTTGATCCTGCATAGGCCTACCATTTTGTTTTATGTTTAATATAAATAGAGCAAAATAATTTCAACTTCAGTTTTGTTGGCTGATTTTTTTTCTTCTCAAAATTAAAGTTGTATCTTGTACCATGATGTTTGATTTTAATCAAAAGTTCTTAATTTCTTTCTTTTCTTTCAGATGACTGGTGCCATGTAGTAGCGAAGAACTGGACTGTCTCAGAAAAGAAAAGAAAAAGTACAGGGTCGTGTACATCATCAACGGATGTGAATACAATGGTAATTACAGTCTAGGTCTAATCAAGATGTTAAAGTCTCTGATAATAAAGAAGTTTGATTGTCGTAGACTGTTTCCCAAATGCAGTTAGTAATATTCAGCTTTTTCAAAGCAATGCCTTATTTACAAGGACATGTAGATTTATTCATGTGAATGATAATTTAATTTCTACATGAGACTTACTAAGTGCTAGACATAAGATCTTGCATCATTAAAATATGCAAAAGGCGAGACAATTTGAATATGTATCAAAGACGAACAGCAGTATTTTTTGACATTCTTTGATCCTGTATGCCATTTTGTTTTATGTTTAATATAAATAGAGCAAAATGATTTCAACTACAGCTTAGTTGGCTGATTTCTTTTTCTCAAAATGAAAGTTGTATCTTGTATCATGATGTTTGATTTTAATCGAAAGTTCTTAATTTCTGTCTTTTCTTTCACATGACTGATGCCATGCAGTAGCGAAGAGCTGGACTGTTTCAGAGAAGAAAAAAAGTACAGCATCGTGCTTATCATCAAGGAATGTGAATACAATGGCTTAGGAAAGAAGACAATCTACAGATAGGATAGAAGGGAGAACTTGGGATGAAGGGCGACAACAATAAGGACGGTATATCTTCATTAAAATGTGATTGTAAAGTGGAAACATGAAAGAAGATTCTAAGATTGAAGGTGAAAACATGCATTCCATTCTGTGATGTCGTAATTACAATTTTGCTACACTTTAATAACACTACTGAGAGACATTTATATCAAGGCAAGCTTCATGTGGATATGAAATGTTAGATTTTCTTTAAGTGTTCATTGGTATGTATTTCATGATAATAAATCTTGAAGGTTTTGTGTGGTAATCATAACCTTGTGATACATCTTGATAAATTTCTAAGTGCACATTGGAAATATTCAGATGATGCTGTAATCAGATGAAGTTAGATGGTTGAATAATCATTGCATAGTTGTAATAGTTATCGACTGAGGATTAACATGCCCTTCACTGATTTATTTTTCGTAAACGGTGATAATTGCGAGAGTCAATCTAAATTGTCGGGGGCATAACCAAATGTGTCACACTGTCAAAATGTGTATATCAGAAACTTTTCGCGCGCTGTACGAATTTTCACAGAAAACAGATTTATGAGAGTCACAAATGGTAGCTTAGACCCATTAACGAAAAGTTCCAGCTTCATCTTCAACCATGTTCATGATACATGTTCATCTACATTTTGCAAACATTCTGAATGTTGATTGAGACATGTTATACATGTATGTATTTTTATGAAATTAATGCAACAAATAATCAAATATGCATCTCTGCTAGATGATAATATTAATCCAGTTAATGACATGCCAAACTCACCTAAAACTGTAATTCATTCTATTCTCCTTTATTCTTTTATTTATTATTTTGTTGTCTTCAACCCACTTTGAATGTGTTACGTATGATTCTTATAAACATGGGAAATGCACTCCATATAACTGATAGGACTTATAACAAATTGACATAATCATTCAACCATCACTAGACAGTTCTGTTATGAGATGTTCTTTATTTAACTAAAATTGTAAATTATGATACGTGTATGCTCCCATGCAAACTCACAACAAAATACAGAAATATGATTTCTTTTAATAATAATTCATTATGTCTCTAAATGTACAATTAAAGAAAGTGATTACAAAAAGGATGTCAAACATTGTATATTAAAATAATAGATAATATTCATTTGTCTCCATCCGTAGTAACACATGCAACTGCAGTGTGCAGTTTGTGGGCTGCTGTGAAAAAAAAAATCACAGGCAGCCCAAGCGGGATTCGAACCCACGACCTCCGGATTACTAGACTAGCGCCCTAACCACTAGACCACCGGGATGCCCTAGCACTACCTTTAGACATGAATGATTAAATATAGAAGGGCTTGGGGGCGCTTCGAAGTTAACTGCTCTTATTAAATATGCACATGTCATTTGCAACTCGACTAAAGATGATTAAACGCACTGAAATTCTTACTTTAAATAATATTCATAATCTGTTTGTTTTTTTTTTTTTTCGTTAAAAGCTTGGGATGTACACTTCATACACTGTATCGGTCTACATTTCGCCTACAATATGGAATTCTTTACTTCGAGACGTTTGTTTTTTACAAAAGAAAATTGAGAGTCCTTTAAAGGTGCTGTAAAACAGTGGCGTGTTTTTTTTTTTTTTTTTTTTTTTTTGGGGGGGGAGTCAAATTAGCCTTGGCCCCTCTCCACCGTCCTTTTTTTTTTTCCCCCTTTGGCTGCATTTTTTTTTTTTTTTTAGTCATCACATGAAAATTCGTCTGCATCCACCCCGTAGTTTTGCCGATGACCTTTCTTTTTAATTATCTTAACCACACACAATTTTGGCCGAATTTCCCCACCCCTCTTGTGAATTTGCTAGCTCATGTGTTTATAGTACTGGTAGATTAAGGATTCGGAGGGGGGGGGGGGGTCGGCCAAAATTTCTCTTTTCTCATATGTAACAAGCCTACGGGGCGAAAGGCTGATATTATGGGCTTTCTACACACATTTTTAGATGCTAATTATTGGTTAATATGAGCACGATCATTTATGTTGTGATTAATTTGTTTCCTTTTCATATATGTATTTACAGAGACTCAATTGGCTTGGCACTCCTTACATCGACCTATTTTAGACACCCATTTCCTTCTCTCTCTCTTGCTTTTTCTCTACTGTCCTGTGAATAGTGTAACTACATGTACATGCAGTACCTCTTCTCTTTTGTATGATATACATCAAGTTTCCATCTGAGCATAATGTGTGTTGCAGCACTCACAAGCTTCATGCATATGCAGCAACATCTTTTTATGTTCATATACATAATTATGCTTGATATATTTGAGAATGTTATTCTTTCTTTTGTATATGTTCCGTCCGCACTCTATAGATGTAAATGTAAATTGTAAGATTTGGTGCGCATGTTCGAACTGTGTTTCTCTTTTTGTGAACACACAAGAACTGATGTAATAATGAACTTGAATTACGCATATTCTTCAATATTGATTCCATCTCCATTTGCCATTAGATATTTATTGATTTATGGAGCTCTTCCACAATTGTTATCCTTCCCATTGTCATTACTCATCTCTGAATAATTCAAATTTGATACTTTATTGAGAACCTATGTTTCTTCGATTACATAATGTACCTCTTCAATATATTGCTGCAAAAGGCATAATAAAACATGACCATTGTTATATATTTAAAATGAAGCTTGAAATTCTGATAATTTTGATATTTATGTATTTTTAGGAGCTTATCAGTTTCGAAGAGTGCATGCAGGATGAGTTTTATGTTTTTATATGATCAAGTGCAGCTATCAAAGAATCTGTTGAGCAGGAAAGAGAAAGATGGAAAATGAGGAATTATGAGTGAATTCGCATGCAAGCCAAATGACAATAATGACACCGATAAAAATTGTGACAAAGTAAAAGTCACAAATAATGTGGAATAATAAGAAATAAAGAAATTAATAGATTATTTCAGAGAAAGAAATAACAGAGTGCATGAGTATGAAAGATGAGTAAATGCAAGTAATCATTACTGACTGGCACATCTTTTTCCCTATATTTAGCGGTATCCTTCATCTTAGAACAAACATTCATAATTATTATGAAAGAAGTGAACTGAATTTGAATTAAAAATTATGTGAAAAATGAAGAAAGTAAGTTAAAAAAGTAAAAAATAAAACAGTAAAAAGTAAAAAAATATGAAACACAGTATACCGAGTACATATTAATTACCAAATGATAAATGTCCACATGCAAAAGTGTTGAATAATATATCCACACAAAAAAGGAGGGGGGAGGGCAAAGAAATCTTTGGAGCGATCAACGACAGCTCTAATAACAATGCTAAATGAAGATGAAAACAAGGACAACACGCTTTTTAGAACAATTAAGAGAAACTGGCTTATATTATCATCTTAATTATCACCTAATGTATTATAATCATCACAATAATCATTACATGACAATTAATTTCAATTAATAAGGTTATTGTTGATAAGCAGGTATAGCCCTAATAGTATTTGTATGTAAACACATACGAAAATGAAATAGCGACGGTTCGTAAATACACGCGTATTGCACGTTACCTATTGTGCAGGCCCTACAGCGCGGGTCTCACGAACCGGCGTAATACAACTTACGTCGGTTCGTGAGACCCGCGCTTAAGTACATAACCTATGGTGCGAGCAAGAAACGATGGATTTACGAACCGACGCAGTGAGTTTGAAGACAGAAATATCGTAATTCTTTTGAATTCACACTAAAATTACACTATGGATAGGAAGAACAACTTCCACTCTCATCACCCTGTCAAAATTTTCACACACAAGACAGGAAAAGTCATTGAAAACGTTGTCTAAAACTTGTGAGATCTTTAAACGCGATTTTCTCAGAATTGCATTTTCGCTCAAAAACGAAATAGCGTCGGTTCGTGGTAACACCGACGATATAAAGGTACATTTTTAAGTTATGGTCAAAAGAAGCAGAAATTTTCTTATTATTCTCTTTATTTTTGTTGACTTTTAATGGCAAATATCTCCATTTGACAAATAAGAACTTATCGGTTTTTGCAAACAAACTCTTCATATTTTCTTGAAAAGTGTTAGACACAGAGAAACATCTGATTACACTCACTTATACCAGCAGCAATAATTTTTCGTGAGGGAGATCCATCCAATCCAGCCGCGTATACACGTTTTTTCCCAATCCGGCTCCACACCACGATCTCGTCGACGGGGTCAAAGGTTACGACCCCAGGATCGACTAGACCGCCGCGGCGAACCTCGAATGTTGAATAGGCGAGATCAGTCAGTCTCGTCCCCGGCTGCGTAGTAGCGGTGTAAATTTCTTCATTCCCTCTGTCTACGATAAACACCCTGTCTGATCTTGTTTGCCTAACTGAAGGAATATGTAACAAACAACATTTAATCGAGTGAGATAAAGAGCTTCCAGGGAAGAGAAAGTATTAAGTGATGTGGGTTTGTTTGTGTGTGTGCGCGCGCAGGGGTGGATCAATGAATTCCGTAAAGGGTTGGCGCTTTTGCAAAATTAAAGGGGACGCACGCGCCCCTCCCATTTTTTTCTTTTTATTTCTTATGTTTTAACAAAAAAAAAAATAGAGAGGGGGCGCGCTCCCTGGTGCGCCTCCCTCTCGATCCGTCACTTGTGTGTGTGTGTGTGTGTGTGTGTGTGTGGTGTGAAAAAGAAAAAAAGAGAGAACATATATCGGTATTTTAACACTTCACACTACCATGTCTTCCATGATTCTTTGGAAAGTCACAAACAATATCTAAATCAATTATGAAATAAAGAAAAAAAAAACTCAAACAGAGCGTCTGAGACTATAAGAGAACATAAGAATTGTTGTGGTTAAAAAAAATGCATACTAAAGTAATGCTCGCATTTTCTATTAACTCTTTATGTGCCATGGTGGAAACCCCCTGTGTGCCACGTTATTCTGAGACACGAAGATGGTCATGCTTAGAGAAGGAATTCAGTTTTTTTTTCAATCTGTATAACTTCTACAAATTTCTGTCAAGTTGGACATAATAGTGAGCAAAGTTAAAGAGGAATGCCAAACTTTGCTTCCATATACAATGTACAACAATTCTATTTTCAATTTTTCTTTTGAATTACCAGTTGCTACATTACTGTAAAGGTATGACTTTTGCACATAAAATAGTGACAGAAACTTAAAGTGAACATGCAAAATCTAGTTGGGAACATCGCTTGATAGTCATTCACCACATAGAATGCAAGCCGTATGTGAGAGGAACAAAAGCGCGAGAAACGCTTTGATTGTACCGCGGGATTAGCGATTTATCGATCGGTTTTGGCGGCTTTGTTTGTTGAGCAGAATATGCGAAGTTGGCACGCCGTCGACTGAGTCGGACGTGCGAACGTGGCACATAAAGAGTTAAAGATTTATTCTTAATCTCTCGCGATAAAGGCTACATGCCAACATCACCTCTCATTCTAATAATGATATAGTTTATTTCATTGCTACCCTTCATATCGTTTCAACGGAATGTCTAATAACATGAAGTTTGAGCGTAGCACTGAGTAGATTAGATAAAATGGTTGAAATACCAAAAACAAATCAATCACTATTAACGAAGCTGTGTTATATAGGTTGTCACAGTGATTCTCCTGAGTTCGCAATATATTGCGTGGTGCGTATAAGATCTATTACAGAACACTTTCCCTTTATCGTTTTCGTATATGTTTACGTGCTGAAATCATTTCCGAAAGAGAAGTATTCAAAGCAACTTACCTCTCAACATCAGTGAGAAAATCGCAAACAAGACCATCACTGAGAAAGCAGGTCCACCCATTGCAAGGAATTTGGACGCCATTCACCTCAAATGCCAATGATATGTCTATTCAAATAGAATGACAGAAATTGATTTTTGATGGATGCTCCCCATGGCGGTCTTTACCTACGAAACTCGGATATTAATTTCATGAATTGTTTCCGATGTTATCACTGTCCTTTTCTCTCACTTGTGATTTACAAAAACAAAGGGAAATAAATAACAGTTTGCCTGCGCACTGTCTAAAATCTAAAAGGTAGATTTCCGTTTACAGTTTTATTTTGGAATGCAAAGTCTAGGGAGAACACACAAATTAGCAGTCACTAAACGAATCAACAATTTAAAACTCGATGGAATCAAATCTCATTGCATCATGATTCGTGTATAATTAATGTGTCTACAAGCGGTTTTTCTTTTTGTATTTATAGTGTTTAATGGCTGTTTAATGGCTGACAACAAGCCTGTTTCTTTCCCTATTCGTCCCCCCCCCCCAAAAAAAGGACGATGTCAAATATGTTTAGTGTTATTCAATTATTAAATTAAGCACATCCTAACCTACATATGTAACAAACAGTTGTTACTAGATGAGAATGAAGTAAACCCTATTTCAAACAGCATTAACAGATAAAATAGTGTCAACTAATCCTACCAGCACTTCATGAAGTTTCGGTCTGACATGCAGGTTGGTGAAGTTGTTTATTGCACTGTGTGAGCCTGCCAACAGACTTAAAGTGGAAGTACAGTGCCTAATATTCAAACGATAAGTCGGGGCTAACCTACGCATTGTTAAACGTTATAAATACCGATAACCATGTGCATCCTAAATCGTTGTAGTGATATTCAGATATATTATTTGCCCTACGCTTTCTCTTACTAAATTCTCCGAAAGTTTCCCCATCTCTTCACTCTATGTCACCAAAGCTCCAAACTGCGGTGCACATTGTGTCCTGAACAATATAAATTCATAATATATAGGGCGTACGCATAATATTCTTTCTTCTTTTAAAAGCCGATGAAAGTAGAAAGAAATGTAGTGCTATAAATGCAGAGTAAATTGTATAGACCCTATAACAATGATAACATTGTGAAATTGCGGCCGTAATCTGGCAGAACTCCCTAAGTCGATTTTGGTCGATTTTCAGATTTTGAGTGTTTTGTGCGTTTTTTCTCATGATCTTTCAAATGGGCCAAAAAATAACTTGTGATTCGGTACAGAAAGCTATTTTTAGAATGTAATTTTGGCAAAATTCCTGAGGAGAGAGGGCGATTAATCTGGCAGAACTGCGCAAGTCGAGATACGAAATGAATTTTCCGATGTTAATCAGGCAGAACTGCGTATCAAAGTCGACTTTATACGACAACGCTTGGACCAAGGTGTTCCTGCATCCCGCACGGACATGGTATCTTAACACGCGCGAGCGCGGACTTGATAGTGACGAACGCGCTGCGCGTTCAAGCTAGCAGTTCCTAGCTAGCTAGACACGTCGTACCGCCGGCTCGGAGTATTGTACACGACGTTGGGTTTACGCTAAAGCAATGCAAGTGAATGGATCCAAAAGCAATTAACCCTCGTTATTCTTGGGGGAAATTGCCACTTTCTTTCCCTTCATAGACTGGCAGGCTTCAAAACAGGTCAATATGCGGTATGCCTTTTGCTACAATCTACTGTTTTGTTTTTGTTTTTGTTTTTTTTTTTGCTACAAGTTTTGCTACAATCTAGTTTTGCTACAATCTATTTTTTTTTTTTTCCTGGAGCATTTCTAGATCTAACAAACGTTATAGTTTGCATCTTGTCTGACATCACGCTCCAGTCAACTTTAGGCCTACTTAGTACTTCAGCACTTGTCCATTGTTAGTGTACGTGAAATCAATGTACTGTGCGATAGCGTCACGCGAACAACAAATGTGTAATCCATAGTTTCTTATTTTGTTTTTCATTGTAATAAGAGGTTAGTTGACTTGGATCTATGGGATTGATCTCGAGTAGTTTAATGAATATCTAGGATATCGTCCATAACGATTGCATTTTCGATCCAATCCTACAGACGTCAGAAATTGACCAATACTAACACTTTTACAGGTTTATTTTTGGATACCGGTACCGTACCGGTACTCCCAGTAGAGTTGTGCAGTAGGGGCCTACTAGACTACTGGGGCCTACCGTTACTTAACTTAGGCTGAATCGCCGGTTATTCTGTCTTTACTCAGTTTCCTAACTTTTCTAGATTTGATTCGGCATAGACATTCTTTAAGTCTGTAATATGAATCTAGAATCTACAGGTTAAAAGCTATTAAATTATAACCATTTAGCCCTAGATAGATCTGAAACTTAGATCTAGATCTGTGATCTATACTACTATTACTAGACATTGTAGGCTATATACTTTATAGACTTACCGTTGGTCATTAGATAGGCAGGTTAGGCTTTACGTTGTTCTTAGATCTACTATAACATAAAGTAACATCAGTACTAGGCCTAGATCCCCAATAGACAGTCTAGCTCTAGATTTAGCCACTACCTGGATATAGAGTCTAGATCTAGACTAGAGTCTAGACTTGAAACTAATTTTCGTTGATATTACTAGTCTTTTAGTGACGCCCCAAAATAGACTTCTGGATGTCACATAGACCTAGACAATCGAGTAGAAAGAGTTGGAGAGTTCTAAGACGTTTTAGGCCTGCGTAGAGAGTAACTGTTAGAACGCTACTAACCCTAACATTAGTACTGTAGTAGGACTATGTACAGAAGGAGTCGACACAAACGAGACCTAGGGTCTATTTTTTCTAATAAAGCTGCAAATAAACTTTTAGTCAGGCCTACTTCCTAGTATTCTTTAGTTTAAATAGAGTTTAGGCCTTCACAGAAAAGGGTCTAGGCATACTCTTACTTTGGGCATAGAGACTATATCTAGGCCATACTAGAGTAGGAATGATGAAATCAGTAGGCCGGGTTGGCTATCGTATGCAGATCCCTACGTACCGCTCTACTAGTCTATGTCTAGTGTATCGTTAGGCCTGAATAGACTACGGTCTAGACCGTCTACAATGTAGTACCTGTAGACTTGATGAACAATATAGCTTAACATCTAGTCTAATATTATTCTTAATCCAAATGCAATGCTTCATGAGATCGACAATAACCCATTCCAAGCAGCAGCCAGGCTTTTGATGTAGCGGTACTTCTTGTGCCGCTAAATATTAAATACTGAAACATGAACACAGACTGACAACATTTAGGGAAAGCAAGTCATTTTCCACATACGAATGAATGGATTAAATGAAATTGAATGTGAATCAATAATGATGACTTTACACAATACAAATATTTCAAAAAATTGTACTCGATCTAAAATATTCATTGTTTTGACACTGCATCCGCTGAATAGTAAGGGGTTAGATGGTAAAATCCGATAGACAACCCGCAGAAAATAGACCGAGATACGTAGTTCTGGCTAGTTCTGGATAAACCACGTGTTTATCAGCCAGAACTGCGTATCTCTAGGAGATACTCAGTTCTGGCTGATTTCGAAAGCACGTGTGTTGCGACACGGATTGTCGCCCCTACACGGATTGTCGCCTCCTGCTCGGGGCGACAATCCGCGACGGGCGTTGGCGCCACGGATTGTCGCCCCCTACAGGCGACAATCCGTGTAGGGGGCTGGCAGCACGGATTGTCGCCCGCCCTCGAAGCACATTTTGCTGGGTAATATCGTTCTGGACATAATCATTGAAATACTAACACATAACTTACATGGCTACATCCATGCAAACATGCAATGTAAAAAGTCATGGTGAGGTTTCAAGGAAGTGTGTATGTGCGCGTGCACATGATAATTTAGTGTCCGTTTGTGCGTGTGTGTGTGTGTGATGGAAAAATGTGTTTATTATGTCAGTTTTTTGCGTATGTGTTTTTTAGCTGCGCGTGGGGAGGGATACCTAGTAAGGTGTTGCTGGCATAAACGTTGATATTGATTTTATCAGCAGCTTTGAATTTGATGAGTTTGTTTGGCAGATTTGTATAATTATGAATTCGGAGTGGAGCTTGCGTGCGGGCAGATGCTGCTTTTCTGCATACGGTCCATTATGTCTTATTTATCAACATTGGGAACTCGTTTCATCAGGAAGGAATGTGGTATCGGTTCGGGTGTGCGTCGGTATGTGGGAAGGGGGTTACATTTCGTTATTGCAAAAGTTTGTTACTCTGAAGGCTCATTCGTCCGAAGGGGCATTATTCCGAATGTTCGTTATTCCGAATGC
Source organism: Diadema setosum (assembly GCF_964275005.1). NCBI lineage: Eukaryota > Metazoa > Echinodermata > Echinoidea > Diadematoida > Diadematidae > Diadema > Diadema setosum. The sequence continues at coordinate 35,424,034 of NC_092687.1, forward strand.
CATTTTTGGATCAACGAACCTCTAGGTATAGGGAATTGTGTGTTTCGGATATCAAAATGAAGCCTCGGAAAAAAACGGAACTTCGGAATAACGGAACCTTCGTGTGTGTGTGTGTGTGTGTGTGTGTGTGTATGTATTTGGGTTGGTGAATGTGGGTGTGGGATGATTTAGGTTTTGTTTAATCAGGGGTTTGTGGGTTGGGGATTGGATTTGAAGAAGGATAGTTATAAATGGTATGACAGATATTGGTAGGATTTAGGATAGATGTAGGCCTGTTGTTTCGGATGGGGAGGGGAGGGGGTGGTCGGGTTTTTTTATGACTGATTTCATTCTAGATTTGTGTAATGTATTTGTGTGTTTTTTTTATGTATATGCCCTTGTAAGTAAGAAGGTGTTACATGATCCAAACCAATGTATTCAAGGAATATAGGTTTGGTAGGGCCCTACATGTCAAAACTTTCTCGTGAAGAAATTGTTAGTAGGGTTGGTCTATAATCGAGTTATCTATGTTGAAGTGAGATTATTTGTGGTATAAATTGAGAAATGGATTTGTTTCTGTTTCGAATTGCCATTTGTAACTTTTTTTTTTCATGTTACACCCAGAATGAGTCGATTTATGAATGATTTGAATGAAATCAATGAATATCGAGGAAAAAAGTGTTGAGTTGGTTTATTTGCATTATGAGGATTTGTTTGAGTGTTTGTTGGTGTTTGTTTGTATTACTTATGTATTAGTGGTGTGCAATGGCAGTTTCTTTGTGCTGAAATCAACTAACGATTGACAAATTTTTTACGGCGTGGGGAAATTATTCGCTCATGCATAAAGCATGCCAAACCTATTCTGGGACAAAGAATAGTGGTATGGACGTTCTCGTTTATACGACTGATGGAAGAAAATGACTGCAGTGAAAAATGAAAAAAGGCAAATAACATTTGGGGAGGGTACCTCCCCCCTATGTATTTTCTCTCGGTCTCTCTCTCGCCTAGCCTGCCTCACCGCTGATATTGGTTCACACACCCATACTATTTTTAGATCAACGCTGGTGTGAATTTTTTAAACACGTGCTCATACACTCTGAAGGCGTTTGTATTGCCACAGGAGCTTCGCTATATTTCACATACACACGTAAGCATACAGGCACACGTATACACACAGACAAACAAACCACTACCACTATGACCACCACGCATGCACAGTTTCTACATATTGTATTATTATACTCCAAACACACACACATACACACATTTACACACACACACACACACACACACACACGCACACACAACAAATCATACACATCACATATCATGCAGCTCACAATACACACATACACACACACATGCACACACCCCCCCCCCCACACACACACATACACATACGCATAACTTACTAGTCATACCCATCCCACCAAAGCTTAACACCGGAGGAACCACCCCGAGCCCGGGGCGACAATCTGTGACGGGGCGACAATCAGTGTCGCAACAATTTTTTTGCCAACACGGATTGTCGCCTCCGAGGTCAAAAACTGGGAACTGCACAAGCGTCACGGATTGTCGCCAGGCGTCAATCCGTGTAGGGGGCGACAATCCGTGTAGGGGCGACAATCCGTGTCGCAACACACGTGGTTGACGACGAAAAGAGATACGTAGTTCTGCCTGATGAAACACGTGCTTATCAGGCAGAACTGCGTTTCTCCTAGAGATACGCAGTTCTTCCTGAAAAACCCCAGCACGGCCAAAGACTTACGCAGTTCTGGCTGATCAACCCGGGATACGCAGAGATACGCAGTTCTGCCAGATTACGATTGCATAAATTTTGCGACGATTAATCTGGCAGAACTGCATAAGTTTTTTTTTTTTTTTAATTGGTAATTGTTACTACTTAAAAAAAAGTCGATTTGTCTTTTTTTTGTTTTGTTTTGTTTTGTTTTGTTTTTGTTTTGTTTTTTTTTGCTGGAAATAAATTCTTTGGGCCAATCATGACCAAGAAAGGAGGGAAAATGCAACCCGTCGTATCCCAGTTTACAAAGGTGTAACATTGAATCTTTAAACCCGATTTCTGGCGTAATGGCCCGAATTCACGAAGGTGGTACAAATGAAACCATGGTTTAAACCATGAACAAAAACCATGGAATGCCAAGTGTTGCATGCGATATTTCGCTACGAAACCAGTCATTTCGTCGATGAAATGATTATTTTGTAAAGAAATGACAACATTTTGTAACTAAATGAACATTTCGTCCACGAAATGATAATTTCGTTAACGAAACAGTCATTTTGTCGACGAAATGACCAATTTCGTAACGAAATATTCTGTTTGACACTTGGCGCTCCATGGTTTTTGTCCATGGTTTAGACCATGGTTTTGTTTGTACCACCTTCGTGAATTCGGGCCAATGTGTTTAAGAAGATACGCAGTTCTGCCAGATTACGGCCGATTGGTGTCAGTCTAAGTTATCAAAATCTCATGCTATAGCGGTTCTTACATTTGCATTCTTTTTTTCCTGCCGACCATAGCTGTCAGAATCGGATGATCAATAATTTAGTGTTACATAAACTTAAAATGTATAAGAACATTGATATTGATATAATGTTGAAATACATAGTATATATGTGAAGAGTTTGTTTGCAAAAACCGATAAGTCCATATTTGCCAAATGGAGATATTTACGATTAAAGGTCAAGAAAAATACAGAGAATAATAAGAAATTGTTTCCTTCTTATGACCATAACTTCAAAATGTACCTTTATATCGTCGCTGATACGGCGAAGTGACAAAAACCCATTTTTTTTTCAGATTTTCGATTTTGAGTTTTTGTCATTAAAAGATTGCTTTTGAGGTACTCTAACAACTATCAAAATTTCGTACCATGAAAACTCATATTTTTTTTTTTTTTGTGAAAAATGAGAAAATGTAAATGTAAAAAATCCCGACCTTGGCATATCGAGAGTCGACGAACTGACGAAAAGCGTGTTCGTCGCTTCGCCGGCTTTTGTTTATGCATGGAGTGAATTGCATGTAAGAAGTTGACCAACTGACGAAATCAAATCCCTTCCGTAAGTAATCGAAGGAAAATGTAGATTTCGTAGTTTTTCCACTCATAAACTTGATTGTAAATGCCTTTAGGACTTAAATAATGTACCCTGATAGTATTCAGAAAAGGTAGGGGCAAGCATGGTATTACCGGACACGCACATTTTTGCGTACTAATGACATTCTGTACGCGCGAGACTTCGTAGATTAGCCTCACGGAACTTTGTGTGGACCGAAAAACGCCACATGTAAATGTAAAACACGAAAAAAATCACATTTTACCTCTATAGTTGAGTGACCTGCACCTCGAGATAGCTAATATTTATGCATGTTTGAATCACATTTTGCGACTGAAATTCTATGAAATCCCACTCACATACAGGAAAAATGCTGAAGATTCCAATAGAACCAAAAGTTCACTGATCGATATCGGAAATTTGTAGCTATCGTCCTCAAACGCGAACGATGCGGAATAGTTGCGCGCTAAGGGGCCCGCAACTCATCACCAGCGCGTGCAGCTCCTATAGACAAAGCATGCAAACTAGAAGTAGAGTCTAACCAGTGTTGTCGATTTTATTCACAAGGTTTTATTCTGTGAACTGTTCGAAATGTTCAAGACAGACATTTTACCGTAAAATATGAAATTTTAGCCTCATTTGCCAATTTTTCTTTGTCATCCGCTCAGTGATAATGTGTACGATGATTTGTGGGATAAACTGTGATTCTTGTGCAAGGATTAGGTGCGAATTATTTCATTGCGAAAATCGTGTCCGGTAATACAATGCGATTTTGCACCGCGCAAAAAGACAACTTTTGTAGGGGGTTATGTTTGAACCATATTTTCTAAAAACTGGAGTGAACAATTGACATCAGTTGGCTGAATTCGTAATTTCCAGGAGTCTGTGAATAAGTGATGTCATTTTTAGCCCAAATTTCATCCTCTGAGTACGGAATTCAAAGCCACGACAGAAAGCGTCCGGTAATTGGATGTGCCACCCTACAAATATTCATTTTGTCCACAATCGCTATGTTTACGATCGTTGTTTAAGGTCTAGGCATCCTAGTCCCACACATACATAAATCTGCTTGTTGACCCTAGCATGTCACGGAGAATCTGCGTGTCACTGTCAGACACTGTTTTACATTTGAAATGAGAGTTACAGTGTGACAACCAATATTTTTCAAGTACTAATACTATCTAGAGAGTCTAGAATAAATCTATAGAATGTCTGAAATCGTGGTTTAGAGCTGGGACTGAGAAACTAGAAGTTAAACTAGATTCGTTGATCTAGAGAAGTGTAGAACCCCTAGGCCTGGCGGTCTAGGATAGAATATAGACTGTGTAACGTTAGGCCTAGAGGGAGAATTAGAGACTCTTATTCTTAAATGGTATAACGGTTATGTGTAGGGACTGTAGTAGAAATTTCTTCTACACCTAACCATTTTACCATTTAAGAATAAGAGTCTTTAATTCTAGGCCTACACTATAGTCTATCCTATTCTTATTCCTAGACCTACCTAGGGGTTCTAGATCAACGAATCTAGTTTAACTTCCAGCTGAATGCCAATGGTATAATGGTATAACGGTTGGGTGTAGTAGAAATTTAAGAATAAAAGTCTTTAGTCAGGCCTACACTAGCAAATCTGGGCCTATAGGCCCGTACTTCAATGTTGGTAAAGGAGTAGTACCGGTAGTAGAACTAGAAATAACACTTTAGTATTAGGAGACACAGGCAACAAATCTTAGCAAATCAATTTCATGATATGACAACAGTCAGTGATCAGAGTCTGACTGTGGCTGCACTTCAGGCCCTGACCTAACCGTGTCCAGCCCCACTGGGAAGCCACAGTAGGTCAATATACCCTGGATAATAATGGTACAAATGGTTCCTCAGACAGTGTAACTCAGGCCTGGGGACTGTTGGTACCAGCATATTGATCATTGTTTAACAAAACTGGTGCGGATAGTGTAGCTTTAGGATTTCTTCTTGGTACCGGTAATCCTTAGACATATATCCAAACATATGTTGTAGGCATTTGACAAAGTGTAGGCCCTATGGCAGTCAAAGACAAAGCTAGTGTAGGTGGTCATCCAAGTTCTTCTCAATACTGCCAATGTGTGTATGAATAATAGATACCACTTGGTGTAGATCCTACCACTGTAAAATTAGTAGTTTCGTGTACCTACTGTACTAGTGTACTTCTCTAAGCTATGCAAGAATTTATTTATAGAATCTACAGTAGATAGATAAAGTATAAACATAAAGATTCTGACCACAAAAAAAAAAAAAACTGTGTCTACATCTATCTTTATAGATACAGATCTGAGGTAGATGTAGACCTTGTAACCACGATGCTCATTGATAAGCCCTATATCTGAGGTCATTAATCCCAAACTATGGGCCTACATGTTGAAATGAGACAACACAAATGAATTTTCTTTTTGTTCAATAATCAAAGACTTCCACAAAAAAATAAGGTCTGTGTACATGTGTAGTGCATAATCATGTTAATAGATTTCAAATTTGATACAGATGCCAGAAATAACATGTAATATATGAAGTTCTTCCGTCGAGATGTTTTCATTGCAACTGATTGACAAACTGCCCTACATCGACGTAAATAAGCACTGAATTGATCAGTGTTTTTTAGTAGTAGCCATGATAAAAAATCATGGGCGTACATACTCGAGCAGGATTCGAACCCACGACCTCCTGATCACCGGACAGGCGTCATCTCCACTAGACCACCGAGCTTTCGCCCGACAGCAAGTGTTGGTTCTAATCCTTATAGCATGCAGCGGGTACTGCTTTGTTATTCAAATTTATGAAGTTCTTCCGTCGAGATGTTTTCATTGCAACTGATTGACAAATTGCCCTACATCGACGTAAATAAGCACTGAATTGATCAGTGTTTTTTAGTAGTAGCCATGATAAAAAATCATGGGCGTACATACTCGAGCAGGATTCGAACCCACGACCTCGTGATCACCGGACAGGCGTCATCTCCACTAGACCACCGAGCTTTCGCCCGACAGCAAGTGTTGGTTCTAATCCTTATAGCATGCAGCGGGTACTGCTTTGTTATTCAAATTTATGAAGTTCTTCCGTCGAGATGTTTTCATTGCAACTGATTGACAAATTGCCCTACATCGACGTAAATAAGCACTGAATTGATCAGTGTTTTTTAGTAGTAGCCACTTTCCCTAAATAAACAACTTCAATAAAGATTGAAGTCAACCAATTTCAGGTGATGGCTTATGAGATGCAGGGAATTAATTCTTTCATATTCTAGCTATTATTGTAGACTAGGTGACAGGCCATCTCACCTCTTATGTGGACTGTTCTATAAAGAAGTAATGAAGAAACTAGTGCATTTATGGACCCTGTTTGGATGTTGTTTTTATGCTGAAGTATGTGTAGTTCGTAATTGGGGCTTCAGTAATGCTATCAATAAATGAAATTGATAAATGCTTTGGCATAGCAATGCAGCTGGCTTGTTGCATTACCTGTTGAATCATATTTCATTTTTATCTCGGAACCTCCAATTTACACGAAGTAAGTTACAATGCTGTACAACAACAACAACAACAACAACAACAAATCGATATAGTGTTTGCTGACATGAATGTAAATTTCCGTCAGAGGAGTGTCTTTATTTGTAATCACATTCCCAAATTGCATGTGGGTCATGCCTTTAGAGAAAGATTTTTTTTTTTTTTGTTATCAGAATGAAACTGCAAGACGAAGTCTCGTGTATGAAAATCTAGACATTTTTTGTTGTTGCTTGATTTATAACTGTTGTTTACATATCACTGAGCACTGAAAAGCAGCTCTGCACATCTGTGCTAGTTGTGTGTGTATTCATTCAATTGAAACCCTAGCTAATTTTGCCATTCTGTATGAGGCACAGTGAATGTTATTTGAGTGTCATAAAATTTCAGGATGTTACCAATGTTAATCGCATTTCTGTATTTTTTCTTGTTTCGCTTTTTTCTTTCGTGTTCTTTCTTCCTTTCTCTTCTTTTAAACATAGATTCTCAAGGCATGGACCTTGCTGAGGGTGATACAGAAAAGTTGAGTGCAAGATATGATGGTTTTGGCTGCTATTTTTTTTTTTTTTTTTTTTTGCTTGCACTGTGATGACAGTCGTGAATGCAGATTTCATAGTGACTTTTTTATAGATCATTATGACAAAATCTTCCAACACAACACAAATTTCTGAAATACTATGTCTTTCAAGTACACGTAAGTTCAAATTCAAATAAGTTCAATATCAAGTCGTTTTAGGCTATCATGTGAAAAAATAAGAAAAAGTCTATTGCTGTGTGGTGTAGTTCAAACACATGATAATGAATTTCAAATTCCATGTGTATGCTACAAATAACATGTATAATGTTAAATTTATGAAACATGTTGACTGTTTATTTTTTGACTGATTCTTTAATTTGTGTTCACATTAATATTATCTTTTTTTTACAAATTTATTTATTTCCTCTTCATTATACAACATAACATACAAAGTCATGTTACAAATCATGTTTTGTTTAAAAAATTACCAACAACAACAACAAAAGATGGGTATCAAACTCTTCAACAATTGAACAATATCCTAAAGATACAGTCAGCTTTCGTTACAATAAACTCCTTGGGCCCAGCGAAACCATCGTGATCTTGTCACTTTTGAAATCTTGCCATATCCAGGGCACAAATACCTCTGAATAGGAACATTTTCAAACCCTGGGCCCCCCAAAAAAACTACCCCATCACGTCGGGGTTCTGCCATATGGATATTCTTTATAGCGAGAGTCGACTGTATGTTCTTCTACAATGACCTAAAAAATATGTTCTACAGGGGACCATTTCTTTTAATGAAAATTTAGTTTGTTTGTTCGTTTTGCAATGTTGGATTCTATATGTCGGATGTTAACAATAAATGCTGTCAATCCATGAAATTTCACACCTGTATCTTTACATCTCTGAATATATATGTACCTTTTGTATAACAATATTAAGTGATTCAATAAATTCCTGTGGGGCCCTTTCCAGTCTTTGATGAATCCAAACATTACTCTAATTCTTGTACAATCCTCTAATTTGACATGAAAGATCGTACCAATTTCATCCACAAATTTTTGAAGTAATTCTTTGGCAGCTTTACAATCAAAAAACAAATGTACAGGGGTCTCAGCACATGACTTACAAAGCGTACACAACTCTGATTCTGATATTTTCATCTTAAACAGTCTTTCATTTGTGTAAAGTATATTATGCGACAACTTGAACTGAAATTCTCTCAATTTTACTTCAATTGTACATGTAAATGGCAACATATATATTTGTGTCCAATCTTCTGGTTGAATTCCATACTTGCCAGCAAAAACTGTTTCGCAAACAGGTCTTGATTTAATCTCTTTTAAAAATTCCTCATATATTGGTTTTGATTTCACATCTTGTAACTGTGAGATAATAAGATCCTTTTGTTTTTGAGCCACTTCTTCTTTCCAAAACATCTCCAATAGGAGTGTATTGAAGGAACATTTCGAGTATTTTTTAACAGAGTATACAATTGCCATATACATCATATTATATTTGCTTGGCACTCCTTTCCTTAACCAAAATTCAAAATCAATGAGCCGTCCATCAATACTAAATACTAACATAAATCTGCTTCAAAAAACGGTCTGCAGAATATTGAGTGCTTATCAATCAAAATATTCTGGTTATTCCATACTGGTTGTTGTAGGATGTCTGCTTGGCTATTTTCATCACCAATAAAACCCTCATGTATGTTTGTCTTTAACCATATTCGTAGAATATTCTCATAAAATGGAGGGATACCCCTCTTATCAATATTTTCAAGGGAATAATTACTTTGGAACACTAGAATTCCACCAAGCCTTTTTAAGAAATAACCTCCCAATAGCACCCATTGATGGTTACGATTTCCATAATATCTTTTAACCCACTTAATTAACTGCGTATCAATCATACATTGTAAATTGGGGAATTTGAGACCACCCTCAGCATATTGTGCATACATAGTTGACCTTGAAATCTTATCTGGGCCATTCCATAAAAAGGAAAACATTAACTTCTCTACTTCTTTCACAAAATCTTGAGGAATTTCAATGTTTGGCATCAAATAAATTATTTTCGACATAATAAATGTTTTCAAATTTGAATTTTACCAATTAACGTTAAATTACGATTTTTCCACATAGAAAATGTTCTCTTAATCTCACCCAATCGATCTTCAAAGCTTCTTCGGATTGCTTCTTTTTTGTCATATGAAAACCAAATTCCAAGAATTCTAAGACCATTGTCTGACCACTTTATCATCTGTGGATTTTCTTTCGATAGTCTATCATTTCCTATCCACATTCCTTCTGATTTGCTTCGGTTGAGGCAAAGGCCTGATATATCAGAAAATTCTTGAAAGCTTTCTAATAATGCTGATAATGATTCTGTATCCTTACAAAAACATGTTATATCATCAGCGTAAGCTGTATATTTAATCTGTTTTCCGAGCATCTCCATTCCAATGATTTTTGGATTATTTAACAATCTCATTAATTATATCTCGATCCCTAATATGAATAAAAGGGGGGCAAGGGGGTCGCCTTGGCGAACACCCCTTCCAATTTCAAAATTACCAGTGGTAAAGCCATTTATCAATACACAGCTATTTATACCTGCATGCAATGTTCTCACCCATTGTATCATTGACGGACCAAAATTAAGACATTCTAAACACTGTAGTAAATACCTATGACTGAGTGAATCAAATGCTTTGGTAAGATCTAATGCTAACACAATTCCAGATACATTGTTGGCATCTGCATAAAACATTAAATCTGAAATCAGAATGTTTGTACTCTGTGCTTGTGTCTTTTCCAATGATAAAAAATATTTTGTACTCTTCTCTCCTTTCTCGTACCAGGTACATCTTGAACGTAATATGGCTCCCTCTGCTAAATAGTTGTACATGCAGTTAAGTTCCTGTTCAATTTTCTCTTTCTTTTCCCATTTTTGCTCATTCATTTCTGTCGGGTCCATGTCATTTATTATTTTCAATTCTTGTTCTAATTCTTTTCTTCTAATTTCTTTTATATTTTTCTTCCTTTTAGAAAATGTGATTGTAAATTCTCGTATTTTGAATTTTAACCAATCCCATGATTTTCCTTTATCATTTTTATCTTCCCATTCATTTACCCACATCTCATAATGTCCCTTTAAATTTTCAACATACTCGACATCATTAAGTAAGCTGTTATTAAACTTCCAATAAGATGGGCCCACAGTGTACTCTTTAATTCTCAGATGTAAATTCACAAAATCATGATCTGACAAAACACAGGGGACCATATCACAATCTGTCACCATATTTTGTACAGACTCATGGATTAACCAGAAATCCAGTCTTGACTGAACACAAGGATTGGAGCGTCTCCAAGTAAATCGTCTTAATAACGGGTTCTTGTCTCTCCAGATATCTATTACATGATAAACGTTTTTAATATTTTCTATTATTTCACAAGAGTGCTTCCAAGTGGACTTCATATTACCGCACTCTCGGTCCAATGCCAAATTTTGAATAAAATTAAAATCTCCCCCTATTAATATTGTCTGTTCCGCATCATAATATTCTTGTATAGTCATGTCTACAGCTTTAAAAAAATGCATGTGGTCTTTTTCATTATTTGGTGCATATACATTACATATCATAATTTTTTTTTCCATATACTTCCATTTTAACCAGCAAAAATCTCCCGTTAGAATCTTTCACTGTCTCTGTCAATTTTATATGTGGGGTTTTCCGAAATATGATACACACTCCCCTACTAGAGGAGGTTCCATGACTGAATACAATATCGGCTCTTAATTGGTTCTTCCATAAACTTTCATCCTTATCAGTCGAATGGGTTTCCTGTAATAAAATAATATCCTTTTTTTAATTTGGATAAAAAACAAACGTATTTTTTCCTGGCTTTAAAGTCCCCTAACCCATTAACATTATGGGTCATTAACTTCAGATCCATATACATATTTCACAAGTAGGTAACCTTGAAAATTCTTATGACCCACCATGATCAAGACAAAACAGACAACAAAACATTGGCAATGAAAAAAAACACACACATACAATTTGCATGAAATCGAGTAAAACATGATCACAAGGAATCCAAGTGCCCCTGGGCATCTTCACAGTTATTTTTTCCTCAGGTTGGCAAAAACAAATAATTTTCCCTACCACTTAATCACATGAATAGTGTATCTTGTCTTCGGAGATATCAACTGTTAATATACTGCTGGTATGACAGGGTGCTGACTGCTGAGCTATGGCAGTCGTGTCAAGAGCTTTACAAAGTATGTCGTATTTTGTTAGACCATTGTCTACTGTGCAAAAGCAAACTGCCAATATCCATTCTATCTTGTGGTGTGCTGCTTGTACTCCACTTCTTTTCCGCTCTCAGTCTCCCTGTAAAACAATCGCGCCGGATATTTGAAGTACACCTTTCGCTTTGGGTCCTCCTCTTTCAGCTTTCGTTTCAGTGGCAGCAATTTCCTCCTGCTTTCTCGCACTTCCACCGGCAGCATCTCATCGACAAATATCTGGTGATCCTTTCCGTTGTGCTGAAAAGGCCTCTCCTTCAAATATCTGCGGGCACTGCTGATCACTGTTTGTCTGGTTGTGTATCTACTGAAAGCTACCACAACTGGGCGAGGAGGGCCGGGTTTTGGCCTGATGCGGCCTGTGCGATGAGCTCTTTCAATGCTCACTTCACCTTCCATTTGCATATTTGACTTGGCAAATTCTTTGATCAATTGCTCACACTTCCCAGCGTTTTCAGCACCTTCGTGAAACCCGTAAAACACAGCCGTATTCCTCATCTCTCTCGCAGTGAGGTCAACAAGACGCTCTCTCAATTTCATATTCTCCTTTTCTTGCTTGTTTACTTGGTCCTGTAACTGTTTGATATCAAAACGGCACGACTCTTGCTCCTCTTTCAAGTTACTGATTTCTTTCTCATTTGTTTCAATCTTACCAAGAGCTGTGTCCAACCTGGATGTGAGATTGGAGTTCATTTCGTCTATCTTGTGGATAAGGGTCGCGAGTAGTTCATCTGTGGTTGACTTCTCCCCGTCTACTCGTCGTTTTTTCTCAAGCGAGGAGCGTGGAGGTGATTCCGCCGACGCGCCGGGCTGGTTCCCTCCAGATCTCGGTGAAGTGGATTCACTACCGTGTGCACTGCAGAGTCAGTTAAGCCGTGTGCATTATCACTGTCACTGTGCTCTTGCGTAGCCTTCTCCGTAGTAGCGTCGCTAAAATCCATCTTAGGGTCAGAATCCTCCTTTTCCTTGAAATAATGGGAGATTGTAACGACTCCTTGGTCTAAGATCCTTTTTCTCGATGTCATTTTGACTTTTCAAACTGTAATAGGCGAAATGAGCTGCAATTTTATTTCCTCCTAATGCCTCCGTACCACTCAGGCACGTCCTAACCGCACAGCGCCATCTTGGATTCCCCACATTAATATTATCAGCTTTATCTGATAATCCCTTCACTACTGTTGCTATGGAGCTTTCCATTATACTTTTGTCTATTTCATGGTACTGGTAATTTTAATCTCTTAAGTAGACCCAATACTTCAGAGCCCATTTCTCAGTATACTTTTCCAGAGTGTGTACTTCTTTCCAACATTCAAATAGCTTAGAAGAATCAATTTCAATTGAGTTATAGACCATTAAAGGCTGAGAGTCTCCTTATGCAGAATGTACTATTTAACTAAAAATCCATGTTTGAGGATTTTTTTTTTAATGTAGGGTAACAATTGAAGAGTTTGTTTGCAAAAACCGATAAGTCCATTTTTGCCAAATGGAGATATTTGCGATTAAAGGTCAAGAAAAATAAAGAGAATAATTAGAACATGTTTGCTCCTTTTGACCATAACTTCAAAAATGTACCTTTATATGTAGTGACCAATATATCATTTAAAAGGTATTATTTTGTACTTTATGACAGAGACCATACTTCAAAATCTTCAAAAATGGACTTATCGGTTTTTGCAAACAAACATTTCAATTGCAGTATTAGGCATTGGGCTACAACCAGACTGTTGTGGTCTAACTTCTGAACTTCACTCAGAGTTTTGTCGTAGATGAGTCCATAGGCGATGGTATAAGTGCTCTGCCAGATATAAACCAAACCAGAAAAAAAGACAAATCCCCTTTGAAAAAAAAAAAGCAAAGTAAACAAAACAAAATAAAGCAAAAACAAAACAGAAAGAGAATAAATAGTATAGGGGTTAATCATAGCACCAGGAAAGTCAAACGGATTCATAAGTGAAAGGAGGCATTTCAAATTGGACAAATGCAAATCTCTTTGAGCTTGATTTTATAATGATACCATCATTACTATTGTTATCATTATTATCATCATCATTTTCATTATTACTATTATTATTTTCATTGTTACATTGATGCAGAGAACCTCAGAGTGCAATGAGTGTGAACTGGAACACATGTCAGTGTATGCGAGTAAATCTCTGCAATGATAGATTTGCTGGCAGTTCAGCTGCTTTCTTGATTTGCTTGATAAACTATGAAAAATATTTCTAATGATTATGAAAGATATGTTAGCCATCTATTGTCATGTTGCCATGTATTCTTAATATTTATACTTTCAGGCGTGTGACAGCAGACTTTATGTAACCCAGTTAGTACATTTTATTTATCTGTGCAATTTCATTTGATTTTTTTTTTAATTCAAGTTCCATATTCCACATTCCATTTTCAGGTTTCATATTCCATTTCATTTCAGAGTAAAATATGTATAACACAACATTCAATTTTAGACATAATTTCACAAACGCATAAGGACATGTAATATAATGATGTGTAAATAATACCTACTAAAAGCAATGCTTGTAGAATTTGAAAAGAAGAATAAAGAATAGCTTAGTACATGTAATCACTGTACTCCTGTAATATAACAAATCTAAAGTGATTTTCAACTCGTAAGTTATTGGGTGTCAAAATGCTCTTTTGTATTTGTGTATGTATGAGGGAGAGATTGTGTGTGTGTGTGTGTGTGTGTGTTCTCGTCTATGTCTGAATGTTTCCTTGAGTTTTATATTTTGATTACAAGTGTACTTCCTACTGTTTTGCAAGTTCACTTGCAAAGTCACAAAAAAATAAACTCTGCAATATAACTAAATATGACATGATGCAAAACGGTGATGATAGGTTTATTTGCTAGCTGAGAGTTGTGTGAGAGAGACAAAGGCGGCATGTACGTATTTTCCTTGGAGCGCCTCCTTAAATTTCCTTTATGCATCATTCCCACTAAAGGACAGTGTTTAGTGAGGTGGTTCCACCAATTTACGCTTTTAAATTGAGACGAAACATCTGATATAGAAGGATACAGAAAAAGATATACTGAAACATTAAATAGACCGAAAGTCATAGAGCTCCAATGTGCAAGACGGAATCACACCAGAAAATGCTAGAAAATGATGAAAAAACACTGACCTAATGAACACTAACATGTTTGTTTTTCAATTGTTGCTTTTCATTTTGAAGTTTTGTTTTTGTTTTTGTTTTTCTTAAGAACCAAATGGTGTGAAAAAGGGGAAGAATAGAGAGCTAGGCACATAGGTACATGTACATAATATATTAACAAGAACACATGTTGATTTGTCAATGAACCATGGAAATCCACAGAAAAACAACAAATTACGTCTATATTATTTTGCTGTTTTGGCGTAGTACCTGGTCTCAAACTCCAGGCATGACAAAAGAACATTTACATTTTTAGAGCATGGGCTGAACCATGTAATGAATGACAAATATCATCACTCCCATTGACTTACACGCGTTGCGCCTACGCGCCGAGATTCGACGAAGTGACGCACAGCGGTATTTGTCACTTCGTCGTATTCGTCCTTATACACGGGGTCTATGGAGATCGCAAAAAGGGGGAATTCGACGAACTGACGTTCCTTGTTTCCCCATTATTCTCATTAACATTAGCCTTTGTTTCTCTGTGAAAACAAAATTTTCTGAAAGCATAACTCTTACTCTCACCACTTTCCAAACATCTCATCAGTTTGATGGGGAGAAGGTATGAAATTAGTGCATTGACGCTACCCATTTTTTTTTTTTTTTTAATGCGATTATCTCGGAATTGTGTTTTTGCGCTGCGCGGCTTTTTTTTTTTTTTTTTTTTTTTGTCGGTTCGCCGTATCACCGGCGATATGTAATGACCAATATATCATTTAAAAGGTATTATTTTATACTTTATGACATAGATCTTACTTCAAAAATCTTCCAAAATGGACTTATCGGTTTTTGCAAACAAACTCTTCATATATATATATATATATATATATATATATATATATATATGAAGAGTTTGTTCGCAAAAACCAATGAGTCCATTTTTGAAGATTTTGAAATACGGCCTCTGTCATGAAGTACAAAATAATACCTTTTAAATGATATATTGGTCACTACGTATAACGGTAAATTTTTGAAGTTATGGACAAAAGAAGCAGAAATTTTCTTATTATTCGCTTTATTTTTCTTGACCTTTAATCGCAAATATCTCCATTTGACAAATATGGACTTATCGGTTTTTGCAAACAAACTCTTCATATATATATATATATATATATATATGATGTAATGATCATAGAATAAGATAAACACGGGAGAAAAGAGAGGACAAATAGGATATATCCTCACTACTTATTTGAAGAAACGGTCTGGCAGTTCAAGGAAGACAAAGAGAGAGATAGTGCTTTCTTAGGAGTAAAAAGTTGTGAGTACTTACGATTGATGACGATGTTAAGAAATACTTTATATTTTCTCGCGTGGAAGGTTCTGACGAGGTTTAAGTGTCTCCAAACTTACTCCGTCGGACGATGAACAACAGACAAGGTACGATCGATGGAATTGATATCCATTCCTGATATAGGGCTGGTGACAGACCGACGTAAGAACCTGTTATGAGAAGGTGCCGGTATTTCTCACAAGTATGCGACCTTGGCTCGTGTTTACCCCGAATATGCATGACATGAATGTCTTTTGTTTTATTTCATTATAGATTTACTTAAACACCTCTTAAAGGGACTGTACAGTACTGGTTGAGGTGGGGATTCATGTTTTGAACATTCCTAAGTGAGATAATGAAAAGCCTCTTATGAAATATGAAAGAGCATGTAATTTTAAGATGGATTCAATGTTTATTTGATGAAAATTTGTTTTCAAATGGCTGAGATATCCAAAAAAGTGCTAATAATAAAAGGCGACATGCCACAACTTTATTAACATCTCTTTGTTTCACGTTGTTTTGGGGTATCTCAGCCATTTCAAAACCGAATTTCATCAAATAAACTTTTGATACCCCTTAGAACTGCATGCTCTTTGACATCTCATAGAGTGGTTTCTGAATATCTCGCAAAACGTTAAAAGCTAAATCCTCACCTCGACCAGAACTGTACACACCCTTTAAACGTGGAGATTTTAGACCGATGAAGGGCACTTTGTCAACAAGTTGAATAAAAATCAATAATATTGACAAAAGAGAAATTAATTGTCATAACCTTGGAGGACAAAACGCGGGGACTGGTTTCAAGGGTCCACTCTAAATACAGTGGTAAGACAATAGCACATCTACGAAATTACATTATGCACAATTTCTTTCTTATTGATCATTCTTGATATGTAACGATCTCTGTGGTTCAATCAAGTGGCCTGTATTTTGAAATCCGCCATCACGATCCCACCTATTTTCTACGGTACGCCACCTTGTCACAGATAATCCCAAAGTATGGAAAGCTACTAGCATCCCTCACATTAACTACAGTAAGGACTGGCATGTATAAATAATAATATGACAAATCATTTAGACAGCTTCCTCTAAATCATTACCACGTCATGTTATTATAAGGAACTGATCGATCTTTGAAATCAAACTTCGACGACATGATATTATTTAGAAATGCCCCATCCGAACTTGAAAGGATGAATTTTATTACTAGATAACAATATTAACTCTACACAGCCTCTCTTTTTGTTCGATACTAATCATAATCACAAGCCCCAAGTCAGCAATGATATATTCACATAACCTTGAAGCCGCTCAATACACACACATATGTATATATATATATATATATATATATATATATATATATGTGTGTGTGTGTGTGTGTGTGTGACCCGCTACAACAAAATGATCCTGAAGTCGGGAGAGGTCGATTATTTGAAAATTGCATGGTATAATCCCCTAATCTTTCAGCTTTAAATTGACATATAACACATTTTATAAAAAAAAAAAAAAAAATCGGCTGCAGAGATATCGATGTTTAAAAGAGAGCATGTCGACACGCCTGGAAAATCACTGTTTCGAGAAAAGCGCCCTAAAAGTCTTCCTTTCGACGCAATCGCGATCAAGGGACACGCAAGTCAGTTTTCACCTCTGGACAATAGAAGGTAAGTCCTAGCAACCCCCGAAGAGTTCATTCAAACACATCAGCGTCGGCGGTCTCCTCACCAACCAATCAGTGACCAGGATGGGAGAAGCGGCTGAGCATAGCGCACCCCGCCCGCACGCACCAGTCGACTGGGCAGTGTGCGAGCTTCACGCTTCGGTTAGCAGCAAGCAGCAAACTGACCAATGAGATCACTCTGGTCGTTGTTAGGGGCGGAACCTATCTGTGGCGCTCAATCCAAATTTTCGAACCAGTTTCTGCTTCGTTGAAACGCAAAAAAAAAAAAAAAAAACATGGCTCAGAAAAACGCTATTTTTTGGTCTTTCCTTTGATCATTTTGCTTCAAAATTTTGACAGATGATAGAAGACATGTTTGACTCCAATAATATATCAAAATCAGGAAATCGTAAGTTTTGACCAATTTTAATGCTCCGACTTCAAACTCGATTTTCACGGCTTCGACCGTGCGCGACTTTAGGACCTTTTTGTTGTAGCGGGTCACAATATATATATATATATATATATATATATATATATATGAAGAGTTTGTTTGCAAAAACCGATAAGTCCATTTTTGAAGATTTTGAAGTACAGTCTCTGTCATAAAGTACAAAATAATACCTTTTAAATGAGATATTGGTCACTACATAAAAAGGTACATTTGTGAAGTTATGGTCAAAATAAGCAAAAAAAAAATCTTATTATTTTCTTTATTTTTCTTGACCTTTAATCGCAAACATCTCCATTTGGCAAATATGGACTTACCGGTTTTTGCGAACAAACACTTCATATATATCGCGATTTCCAGCAATGAGGGGAAATAAGGAATACATGATATTTGGGGGGATTTTAACAAAAAACCGTGAAATATTCAGAAGAAATGCAAATACTGCCCCTTTTGGAAAATCATGCATTAATATTGGCTTAATGCAGAATTAAACTGACAAGAACACCAAATGTATCTTATACCACTAAACTCTGTATGTTTATGAAACTATACACCTCATTTTTTTTTTTTTTTTAGAAAAAGCAGACATACCTAAATTCCCCCGTGACCCGCATTCTATGCAGATGCAATATATACACCAATTTGTTGTTGCTGTTGTTTTGCATCCCTGCCAATCTCCCCTAAATTTTGTTAATAGTACAGTCCTCAATCTAGTATGTACATTCCATGCCATCTGTGACCTACCGTGGAGTAGTCCTGAGGCCCCGGATCAATGCTAAGGCTTTGAAAACATTTTCAAAATCTTAAGGAAACTGACAAATGTCCCCTTTGGAACGAATTCCCTAAAGATACCTCGGTTTAAGACGTATAATCCCCCTATGGACGCTATGTATTTATACAGTTACATATGTATAATTTTTGTCTAATAGACATGTGATGTTTGTAAAGAATGAAAATTTCACATTTGTCTTAACATATCTGGCATGTAAGAAAATTAACTTTATGGTCTGTATGTGCTCTTCATGCACTTATTGTTACATTCGATCATCTAAATTCTTGCGCGTGGCAGCTGTCGGTAAATACCAATGTCACACGGCCTGATTTTAGGAGCCCTCCTGGAATGTGACTCCTGAGCCCTTTTGTCCTTGTGTGTATTGATTACATACACAATAACTTGTTTATTATCACACCTTCAAATTATGTATTTATGCCACACTGTTAAGCCATTATCTTTACCTTCACATCCACTTCAATCTTTACAATCTCAGTCGTTGTTTTCCCAATACTTTGTTGCAACATATTTTTCGATATATTAGTAACATCTGTTTGATCGGATTTTTTTTTTTTTTTTATTTCTTCAATCGGTTCCCCAAGTAATAGTGTGGTATGAAAGATATAAGTATTTCATAGTTCCCCTAACCTGATATATCACGGGACCTGCGGCTGCACAAGCTTGCTTTCACGCAGAACCCGTCATATTTCTCGCATTATGACCATAGTTCAACTCACATGTATACAGACCTTGTGTTTATACCAACAAACTTTTTTTACATTCCGGTGAAGTTTCATGTAATTTATGTTTTGTATAATTTTTCGTATAATTGTGCTATTCTTGGGAAATATGAAAATAAATTGAAATGAAATGAAATGAACTGAAACGAAATGTGTTCATGTCTAGAGTAATGTTAATAGTAATGATAAGAGCACACAGGGTTACTTTTCGGTTCACATGGCGCTCCCCATCGGATCCCCCTCCCCCCCCCCCCCCCCAAAAAAAAAAAAAATGAAAAAAGATAAATAAACGTACATATAAATAATGTATATACAATGTATATATATATATCTGCCCCCACGGAAAAAAAAAACAAAACAAAACATTGACTGACATTTTTATGAATTTTACTTTTTTTTTGCAAAAATGAATAGTTTACCCAATGCTCTTTAATGTGAATAGGTCAGTTTTGGAAAAAGAAAATAAATAAAATAAATAAATAAAAAATGAAAGTGACCAAAAATGCAATTTTTCACTTTTGCAAAAAGCAGTAACTGCATTCACTTGATTCAACTTTGCAAGTTTCTCCACGGAAGAAAGCAGTAACTGACAAAACCTACGGAAGAAAGCAGTAACTAACAATTTATTCTAATCATTCAGACTCTGTAGTCATTCCTGTATATTTTTTTCCTAATACCTTTAAAAAAAGTTCTATCAATCTTTTTAAAACAATATAAACAACAGTTTCTTCTATAATTTAGGGGAGTAGATATAAAAAGATTGTTTCACCAGTAACTTGACTCTGCCCGCAGGGAATCATAATTATGACAAGTTGTAGAAAATGTTTCCTTCTGGAGACTAGCAAAGCTGGCAGTAATGACAGTAATGACAGTAATGACAGTAATGACAGTAATTTTATTCTCATGTCACCCCATTAGGGTATTGGAGAACGCAATTTCAACATAATTATTAACATGAAACATATTTACACTTTGATGCAGATTTTTCTTTTTAAGCACTTTTACACTATTACACATATTTACATTTAATCCAGTTTGAAACTAATTTACACAGTAATACGATGAAACATATTTACACTGAAGTATAAAACATATTTACACATAGAGGAAAAAATAATGTATATTGAAAATCAATTTGTATAACCTTAGATAAGAAATAATATGAAATCATTTGGCATATCAATACATCTAAAGGTGAACTTTAACAGTAAAACAATGATGCGTAACAGGGCACCAGCAGCAACAGAAAACAAAAAATAACAATAGTTGTAAAATTGTATACAATATTTACACGACAAAGTATTACAAAGTATTACAAATTACAATTGCTTGATGATTAGTCAAACTATTTTGATTAATTACATGACTAAAGAAGATTAAAAACGAAGCATTATGGTATTGCAATATTTAGCCAGATTTAAAAGTGTGCCTAAGTTGGTTGTATTAAATAATTTTTCCATTTTGAAAGTATTTAGCCTTTTTGTGAAGTTGCTGTCTAGATACAATTTTCTCTCCGTGGAAAGAGCCGGACAAACAAACAAATAATGGAATTCATCTCCAATTAGTTGTGATTGACAAAGATTGCATACTCTTTTACTTCTCTTAACATTCTCATATCTCCCTGTAGCTACAGGAAGACGATGATTTTGGCAGCGGAATCTACAAAAACGTATTCGATGTTTTTTAGGAAGATCAATAATAAATTTTTCTGTAACGTTTTCTAATTTTTGTTCAGACTGAGCGCACTCAGAGTGCAGCATACTAAGTTTGATACGCGTGCTGCATACGCGTAAATTTTGCAGCACTGTACGCTTACAACATTGCACTGCAGAATTCATCACATCTCAGTCTAGTCACTTGCACAGTACAGGACGGTGTGGTATACAGTACAGTGTCAGTGCTAACCATGCAGTCACACAGTGACTGAAAAAAATTCTGCGGTCCAGGCATGCCCGCAAATCTATCATGAATTGCAGAGGAGAAGTCATGGTGGCCATGCCTTTGGCCAGAACCAGAAAATCAAGGTGAGCTGAAAATATGAGTAGAAATTATATTGAAGGGAGATGAGCACTAGTATTAATACACTAGTCTAGATCTAACGTTAGGTCTACCGCGTATGCATACCAGATCTAACGTTACAGAGTCGGAGTTAACTGTTTAGTGTTAGACAAAATGTCAGTAATTTAACGTTAGATCTCGGTCTAGCACTAACATTGGGCATAGTGTAAGTGTAACGTCAGAGTTCGACTAGAATCTGAGACGAAGATACTTGACACTTTATAGTCTAGTCCAGGGACCAGGCCAGGCACTTCAATTACTACATAGGGCATACACTAGCGAAAAAAAAAAAAAAAAAAAAAACCTTACTGTTACTATGTTAGTGTTACTAGTGCTAGTGTTAGTGTTACACAGAATGCCATTCATTCCTAGAAGTGACAAGACCCAGTCTAGGTCTAACGTTAGGTTCTAGATCTTATAGATCTAGACTAACCAGAAAGTAGAAAAACTTTATAAGCTGGTGGTGGTAACAATTCTCCTCACTATGGTCATGTGACATGTGCAGTTACTGATTTTTTCCATGGGGAAAACAGACTCCTGGCCATCTGTAGACCGAGTGCAGGTTACTGCTTCTTTTTTTTCTTCTTTTTTTGTGGGGAAACTATCCAAAATCAAGGGTTAGTCACCGCAGTAACGACATTTTCCTAAATAACATCTAGATCTAGAAAATAACGGAAACATAATTTTTTTTTCCTAGGTATTGTTAGACAACTACGTATGGTGCATAATCATACCACAAAATTATTTTTGAATGTTTCTGTGTTTTTAAAGAATCTGCAAAAAACACCAAATAGAATTTATCTCAGCTCAGTAGATATGCAGTTACTGCTTTCTTCCGTGGGGGGGGGGGGGCAGATATGTGACCCTGCACCTCAAAACAAACGAAAAGTCGCCAGACATGAATTTTTAGTTAAGACCATATTCTGAAAGAGCAGACTTTAAGCTTTAAAATGATCTGGCCTATAACTCAAATTAAATGGACTCTCCTAACCTATCGAAATATTGGAAAGAAAGCACAAACTCTGAACTGAGAAAAGATGCTCTTAAGTACAGTGTCTATTCAAGCTTAATGTTGTTTTCCGTACCACAAGCGTATAAAAAGATCAAAACTAAAGTAATTAAACAGTGTGTTCATATACAATATTAATTTAACAGTGATGGCCGATGTAACTTCCTTTTATTGAACACTCGACCATGGCAATTCAGGGGAGCGGTGTGGGGGGGGGGGGGGGGGGGTGGGAAAAGAGTGTGACAGACACAGACAAATTTGCGCACTTGATAATAAAAATAACAAAAATAAATGAATATACCAACCTTTTTCTTCGGGTTAAGCCAGTGATCAATGACACAGACGCGAATTTTTCGAATTATCAGTGTTATGGACACTAACGTGACATACGTCACCAAGATGATGCAGAAGACGACTCCAAAAGGAAAAGGAGAATGAAGCATCTTGTACATATTGGTGGCTGAATAAAAGAATAAGGTGAAAGAGGATGGCTAGTAACTGATCAGTGGGAATGCTGGGAGATGATTGTTCCAATCCTTGTGAGATTCATATAAGAGTACAGTATGTATCTATTGTTGTGTGGAAATTATTTGCTTCTCATATTGAAGTAATGCGCAGTTTAATGTTTCAAGGTGAGCATGCTTGTTCAGTGACGGGGCGATTAAACTGCACATTACCTGAATATGAGACCATTCTGAAGCAAATAAATCTTAAATGAATCTCACAAGGATTGGAACAATCATCCCCTAGTATTCCCACTGATTCCCACTGATCAGTTACTAGTCATCCCCTTCAAAAGAAAAGAAGTCGATATTAAAGATATCACCCATTCCGCAAAGGCATGGATAATTGACATTTCAAGCATAGATACATTTTACCATTGATGTTGACAACATAACCTATAGCAAATAAACACTCGCATTCTTCAAGGCAATGAAATAAATGTATTCTTGTGTTGCTTGATTACACACAATAGTTCGTAGCTCTCTTGAGTGATCATATTCGTCTGGACAGGTTTCTCTTTAATACTGCCGTGAATAGGCATTTTCAATGTATGTTTCCTTGATTCATCATGAAACACATTCACGTCGCGTTTAGGCCTACCGACTTACGTTTGCAAGCCGTCCCATTTTCAGCCATATTGAATCCCGTCTTGCAATTGCACTCGTACTCGTCTCCCGTTGCAGGTACGCAGACTTCGTTTGAAATATCACAAGGAAAATCATCTCCACTGAGAAAACATGGGTTTACATGAGAAGTTGGGGAAAATGCCCTCATGGGTCTTGAGATGGCTGAGCATAATTTTGTCATGATGTTAACACTGGT
Organism: Diadema setosum; assembly: GCF_964275005.1. Classification (NCBI taxonomy): domain Eukaryota; kingdom Metazoa; phylum Echinodermata; class Echinoidea; order Diadematoida; family Diadematidae; genus Diadema; species Diadema setosum. The sequence goes on from NC_092687.1 coordinate 35,447,921, forward strand.
AGCAACGATATCAATACATAAACCTCAAAAACTTAGCGATTTTTCCTCTTTAAGGAAAATGCAAAAAAAAAAAAATACCCCCCCCCAAAAAAAAAATTGGCATGAATATAAGAATTCGTCTCAGTCGCAAAAATGGTCTAATAGGAGTACGTTAGTCAGAAAAAAAAAATCAGGATTTACTTAATCCATTCTTTGCAATGGGATTTGTTTGTTACTTTGATGATTGCACCATACTACTACTACTAGTACTACTACTACTACTAATCAGGATAATGATAATGACGATAATAATAACAATTATTATTATTATTATTGATTTCCGAAGCCTCATTGGAGCTGTCCAACAAAGTAAGCTTGATTGATGTGCAAGCTATTGATTTATATGTATATATATATGAAGAGTTTGTTTGCAAAAACCGATTAGTCCACATTTGCCAAATGGAGATATTTGCGATTAAAGGTCAAGAAAAATAAAGAGAATAATAAGAAAATTTTTGCTTCTTTTGACCATAACTTAAAAATATACCTTTATATGCAGTGACCAATATATCATTTAAAAGGTATTATTTTGTACTTGATGACAGAGATCGTACCTCAAAATCTTAAAAAATGGACTTATCGGTTTTTGCAAACAAACTCTTCATATATATTTATATGAATATACATTATATATTATATATTATATATCATATCAATTATTATAAATATACTTTTTTTTTCTTGATGAAATACGGTCACTAAAATTGCACCTTCCACATGCACTCCACCGCTGCAGTTAGTGCTAGAAGACCCTATTGAACAGAAATCCCAGCGAACGCCTAAATCTATTGTGTACCACCATCCTGAAGACTCTCCGTCCGGATTTCTACAAAAGTTGTGATCGCCCAGGCCGGCATCCGGGTAATTTGAGGGCGTTCTATCGTGGACGTGAGGGGACTGTCTGGTCCACATTTGACACGCTACGCCGTTCTATGTTTCATTAACAGCGCCGCGATAGTCCGAGGCATCATCTTCCTCAAAGCATTCCGTGAGACCTAGAATGCATGCGAGAGGAAAGGGCCTGCCATCACTGGCAGTTGCCCATCTCACATACATTCAAGTACATATGATAGCGGCAGTCGATTTGTCCAAATCAAGATGGATTTTTTTAAGGCCTTTGATGAGCCTAGTGAACTTTAAAAACGGTCGTTGGAGACACATTTTCAGTAGAATAAAATGCGGCCGAAATAATTTCTATCCTATTCTATCATGTCTAACAAAGGATAAACACAAGCTAGTTTTAATACAGCGACAGGGTGACTGCAACTCTATCTTTATATGAAGAATAAATTATTGTTTGATGCTCAGGAATCAGTACATCTTCATTGATCCGTTAGAGATTGGAAAATAACCTTTTTTTCTCTACATTTCATTAATCCAAATGGATAATTTGGCATTTTTAAATGGTTAATATGATTAACCATTTAAGAAGCATGTAACTTCAATGGCATCTAACGTTTAAAATGAACATTACATTACAATACTTGCCGTTGAAATAGCAGTAACTTCTATTAATCTTTTTCGTCTCCTCTTATAGCACGACTACTGCAACTCCTTCCTTCTCGCCCTCCCTCTCTCTCCGCTCACTACATTGGCTATAAATTTACCGCTCCGTTTCCGCATCACTTTCAAGATACTACGTCTGACGTACAAAATCACGCGTAATCTTGCACCCACATATAATTCGAAACCTAGTCTCTCATCGTTCTCTCTCTTCTGCCAGACTCATCCGTTCATCTTCCTCTCTCCAAGTACTTCATGGCCCAAGTACAAAAACCCGTTGGTGACCGAGCCTTCTATTCCGTTGTCCTACCCTTTGGTATAATCTCCCGTCCCATATCCGGAATGCTCATCTATTGAATCATTAAAAATGCGTCCCAAAACTGATCTGTTTTATCAGTTGTAAGTTTTGTTGTTGTTGTTGTTGTTCTTGTTCTTGTTCTTGTTTGCATTGCCATACCCTTTGGAATAATCTCCCTGCCAACATTCAGAATGCCACATCCATTGAATCATTAGAATGGCTTCCCAAAACTCATCTGTTTTATCAGTTGTATTTTTTTTCTTTGCCTTAATACCTTTTAGAATAAATTCCCTCTCCACATTCAGAATACCTGATCTACTGAATCAATAACAATGCTTCCCAAAAACTCATCTGTTTTATTGTAACTTAATTTTTTTTTTTCTGGAGGCGCACACAATTACTATTTTTTTTTTTAAATCACGGAATCACATGGATTGTTTCCTCTTCTTCTACTTCTTTTTTGTTACTATTATTTTGGTTGGCATTGCCCTAATGTTATTGTGTTTTCTAGTTTTCCTGTATAAAAAGCAACGGTGCTCTTATTGATATCGGTAAAAGGCGCCATGTAACTGTAATTATTTTCATTATTGTTATTATTAACATTATTATTATCATCTTATTATTTTCTCGTTACTGTATGGTAAAGTTTACGAAATACTGAAATTAGGAAACTACTTACAAACAAGAGAACAAAGGAAAGCTTTCAAAGAAAACAAAAACAACAAACAACATCAACAAAAACCAAGAAACCAATGAAAAAAAAAAATCGCCTTGAGAAGCACTTGGGCTGTTACAGTGAACGCTAGGCGGCCCTACTGGGCAGAGCTCCAGCGAAGGTTGGTCCGTTGTGTAGCACCATGCCGATGACGTGGCGTCTGGGTTCCTGCAGTAGTTGTGCTCGCCGAGACCTGCGTTCGGATAATTCGTCGGTGGTTTCACGAACCGACGCTATTTCGTTTTGAGCGAAATGCAATTCTGAGAAAATCGCGTTTAAAGATCTCACAAGTTTTAGACAACGTTTTCAATGACTTTTCCTGTCTTGTGTGTGAAAATTTGACAGGGTGATGAGAGTGGAGTTGTTCTTCCTATCCCATAGTGTAATTTTAGTGTGAATTAAAAAAAAACAAAACAAACAAAACAAAACAAAAAACGATATTTCTGTCTTCAAACTCACTGCGTCGGTTCGTAAATCCATCGTTTCTTGCGCGCACCATAGGTTATGTACTTTAGAGCGGGTCTCACGAACCGGCGTAAGTTTATTACGCCGGTTCGTGAGACCCGTGCTGTAGGGCCTGTACAGCACGCATGTATTTACGAACCGTCGCTATTTCATTTTCGTATGTGTTTACATACAAATACTTATTAGGGCTATACCTGCTTATCAACAATAACCTTATTAATGGAAATCAATTGTCATGTAATGATTGTGTACCCGGTATACTGTGTTTCATATTTTTTTGTACTTTTTAACTGTTTTTTTTACTTTTTTTTATTTTATTGTTTTTATTTTTTCACATTATTTTTATCAATTCAGTTCACTTCTTCATAATAATTATGAATGTTGGTTCTAAGATGAAGGATACCGCTAAATATTGGGAAAAAGACGTGCCAGTCAGTAATAATTACTTGCATTTACTCATCTTGCATTTACTTGCATACTCATGCACTCTGTTATATCTTTCTCTGAAATAATCTTTTAATTTCTTTATTTCTTATTATTCCACATTTTGTGACTTTTACTTTGTCACAATCTTTATCGGTGTCATTATTATCATTTGGCTTGCATACGAATTCACTCATAATTCCTCATTTTCCATCTTTCTCTTTTCTGCTCAACAGATTCTATGATAGCTGCACTTGATCATATAAAAACATAAAACTCATCTTGCATGCACTCTTCGAAATTGATAAACTTCTAAAAATACATAAATATCAACACTATCAGAATTTCAAGCTTCATTTTAAATATGTAATAATGGTCATGTTTCATTATGCCTTTTGCGGCAATATATTAAAGACGTATACATTAAGAAATCGAAGAAACATAGGTCCTCAATAAAATATCAAATTTGAATTATTCAGAGATGAGTAAATGACAACGGGAAGGAATACAATTGTGGAAGAGCTCCATAAATCAATAGATATCTAATGGCAAATGGAGATGGAATCAAGATTCAAGAATATGCGTAATTCAAGTTCATTATTATATCAGTTCTTGTGTGTTCACAAAAAGAGGAACACAGTTCGAACATGCACACCAAATCTTACAATGTACATTTACATTTATAGAGTGCGGATGGAACATATACAAGAGAAAGAATAACATTCTATGTATATGAACACACAAAGATGTTGCTGCATATGCATGAAGCTTGAGAATGCTGCAACACCCATATGCTCAGGATGGAAACTTGATGTATATCATACAAAAAGAGAAGAGGTACTGCATGTAAATGTAGTTATACACACTATTCACAGGACAGTAGAGAAAAAGCAAGAGAGAGAGAGAGAGAAGGAAATGGGTGTCTAACATAGATCGATGTAAGGAGTGCAAAGCCAATTAAGTCTCTAATAGAAGTCATACCTTTATGAATAGGAAACAAATTAATCACAACATAAATGATCGTGCTCATGTTAACCAATAATTAGCATCTAAAAATGTGTGTAGAAAGCCCATGATATCAGCCTTTCGTCCCGTAGGCTTGTTACATATGAGAAAAGAGAAATTTTGGCCGCCCCCCCCCCCCCCCCTCCCTGTGAATCCTTAATCCACAGGTACTATAAACACATTCTGAGAATGTGTTTTAGTACATTGTACTAGCAAATTCACAAGAGGGGTGGGGAAATTCGGCCAAAATTGTGTGTGGCTAAAATAATTAAAAAGAAAGGTCATCAGCAAAACTACGGTGTGGATGCAGACGAATTTTCATGTGATGACTAAAAAAAAAAAAAATGCAGCTAAAGGAAAAAAAAAAGGGACGGTGGAGAGGGGACAAGGCTAATTTGACTCCCCTCCCCCCCCCCCCACTTAAAAAAAAAAAAAACCACACACACACACAAAACGCCACTGTTATACAGCACCTTTAAGGACTCTTATTTTTATTTTTGTTGAAAACAAAAGTCTCGAAGTAAAGACTTCCATATACTGTAGTAGGCGAAATGTAAACCGATACAGTGTATAAAGTGTACATCCCAAGCTATTAAAAAAAAAAACAGATTATGAATATTATTTAAAGTAAGAATTTCAGTGTGTTTAATCATCTTTAGTTGAAATGCAAATGACATGTACATATTTAATAAGAGCAGTAAACTTCGAAGCACCCCCAAGCCCTTCTATATTTAATTATTCATGTGTAAAGGTAGTGCTAGGGCACTCCCGTGGTCTAGTGGTTATGACGCTGGTCTAGTAATCCAGATGTGCACTTAAAAATCTATCAAGATGTATCACAAGGTTATGATTACCACACAAAACCTTCAAGATTTATTATCATGAAATACATACCAATGAACACTTAAAAAAAAAAAACTAACATTCCATATCCACATGAAGCTTTCCTTGATATAAATGTCTCTCTGTAGTGTTATTAAAGTGTAGCAAAATTGTAATTACGACATCACAGAATGGAATGCATTGTTTTCACCTTCAATCTTAGAATCTCCTTGCATGTTTCCACTTTACAATCACATTTTACTATAAGTTGTCGCTCTTCATCACCAGTCATCTGAAAGAAAAGAAAGAAATCAAGAACTTTCGATTAAAATCAAACATCATGATACAAGATACAACTTTCATTTTGAGAAAAAGAAATCAGCCAACTAAACTGTAGTTGAAATTATTTTGCTTTATTCATATTAAACATAAAACAAAATGGTATACAGGATCAAAGAATGTCAAAAAATACTGCTGTTCGTCTTTGATGCATATTCAAATTGTCTCGCCTTTCACATATTTTAATGATGCAAGATCTTATGTCTAGCACTTAGTAAGTCTCATGTAGAAATTAACTCATTATTCACATGAATAAATCTACATGTCCTTGTAAACACTGAGGCACTGGTTTTGAAAAAGCTGAATATTACTAACTGCATTTGGGAAACAGTCTACGGCAATCAAACTTGGTTATTATCAGAGACTTTAACATCTTAATTAGACCTAGACTCTACATTACCATTGTATTCACATCCTTGATGATGTACACGACCCTGTACTTTTCCTTTTTTTTTTCCTCTCTCTCAGACAGTCCAGTTCTCCGCTATTACATGGCACCAGTCATCTGAAAGAAAAGAAAGAAATCAAGAACTTTTGGTTAAAATCAAACATCATGGTACAAGATACAACTTTAATTTTGAGAAGAAAAAAAAAATCAGCCAAGAAAACTGAAGTTGAAATTATTTTGCTCTATTTATATTAAACATAAAACAAAATGGTAGGCCTATGCAGGATCAAAGAATGTCAAAAAATACTGCTATTTGATGCATATTCAAATTGTCTCGTCATTTAACACATTTTAATGATGCAAGATATTATGTTAAGCACTTAGTAAGTCTCATGTAGAAATTGAATTACAATATATCATTCATATGAATATAAATCTACATGTACTTGTAAACAAGGCACTACATTGAAATAGCTGAATATTACTACACCATTTGGGAAACAGTCTACGACAATCAAACCTGTTTCTTATCAGAGACTGTAACATCTTATTTAGACCTAGACTCTACATTATCAATTAGCTTTTAAAGTGTCGAGAACATTTAATTTGAAAACTAGCACAATTCTACTTGTATGTAAAACAAGCTGTAAGTGTACTCTGATGACAAATTAGGGCACCGTTTGATAAAAGTTGCCAGTTATGACATCTTGTTAGTCTCTAATAATTTCAATAAAACCATGGGTTCTGCTTGATTGATAAGCTCGAGTCACTGACTTGTTACCATGGACCTGCTTTGATCGACCTCCAACGATTGATAATTGTGTGGAACTGACAGCTTGTCAGGACTGATAACTTTCATAAAACCGTGCCCGGATCCTATTAGAAATTATGGCTGTATATCGAAGGGTCCCTCGCTAATGTTAACGGAATATGAATTGCAGTGAAATCAACTCACCTTTTCTTATGTTTATCGTCTAATGTGTTATAACGGTAGAAAATGACAAGCCAAAAGAGTAAATTAGGCCATGCGGTGAAGCTGAAAAAGAGGCTTAGAAAATGGGGTTCGTTCCAGCAACACTGGCACTACTTTCTGAATGCGGAAATGTGATGTTTTGTACATCCTAAATATACAGTAGAAAGTTCTCCTCGAAATATCCTGCAGTTTTTGCGAAAATCCATATTTTATAAACTGCGACCAGCAGCCCAATACACATATCGTAATGGGGCTGCGGATTGTAGCATTTAGGATCATGACAGGGTATTATCGCGGACAAACGTCAACCCTAAATCGAACAAAAATTTTTCAATTTGAAGACCTATAAGTAAGGTTGAAGTATTGACAACAGGGTTCGTGCAAGGTTTGGTTCTACAAATAGTCATTTTCTGTTCGAATTGATGACTTAATATGACTAGGTCGAGAGGAATCCGGGAGAGCTACGCTGAATTGACGGTCAGCGCAGGCGCACACATCACTGCGCACAAATTTCGAATCCATTGACTGGATATGATGTCTGTGTGCGCAAGCGCTGGCCGTCAATTCAGTGTAGCTCTCCCAGTTTCCTCTCGACCGAGTCACATTTAGTCATCAATTTGAACAGAAAGGAACTATTTGCAGAAGCAAACCTTGCACGAACTCTGTTATCAATACTTCAAATTTATTAATAAGTCTTCAAACTGAAGATTTTTTCCCGATTTTAAGTTGATATTTGTCCGCAATAAAATATCCGTCATGATCCTGTATGCTACAGTTTAAAGCCCCATGACGCTATGCGCGTATGGGGCTGCAGCTGGCCGCAGTTATGCGTATGGGGCTGCTAGCCGCAGTATAGTTCCCATAGTGTTTCTAAGCTGAAATACATATACACATTTGTAAAGCACTGCTTTTAGCCACATATAGTACCTAAAAAAAAGTGAAGTTTTGGTTTAATAGTTGCATTATATCTCATGTTTCAGCTTTTCCTGATGCTGGCTATGCAAAGGAGGACAAGAGCAAAGTGGTTCGAGACCATAATGAGAGAGAGCACTGACTAACCGTCAGAGGTCAAGGCAAATGCCTTATATTCTGTTCAACGACATGTTATTAATCAAATGACTAATCATTCAAGGCAAAAAAAAAAAAAAATCAGAGCGTTTGTTTGTGTGTGTGTCCGCGTGCATGTGGGAGAATCTTATTGTACACACACACACACACACACACACACCCTCACATGCACACACACATACGCACACACATAGTTATGAAGATACCCAAGTGTATTACAATATTATTCTACATGCCTTGGCCATTTATCACATCAGCATCATAAAAAAGATTATCATAAACATGAACACACACAATGATATAATACATGTATTGATCAGTGCATTACACATACCAGGTGCATAAAAACGCTGACATGATTATTATATACACTCACACGCACATACAAACTCATTTACACACATGAGACATTACTATTAAAGAGATCATATTGTTTATCAGTAAACATGTTTTTCTTTTCTTCTTCTTCTTCTTCTTCTTCTTCTTCTTCTTCTTAAGAAGCTTTAATATTAGATCACATAGCAATCACGTTGTTCATAAAATATTACAGTACTTTAGAAAATTTAATCGTCATAAAATTTCCTGAAGTTTTCATTTCTATCATTAGGTTGGTGGAACACTACCACCTTTCATGTAAGATAGCTCAAAATGATAATCAGTCAAATTTTCTAGTTTTAATAAATTTCCTGGAACATTCCATGGTCCAAATATCCTTGAAAGTGTGTACAAGTTTTGGAAAATGCCAATATATAAAATGAAGGCAATATCATAGTTTACCCATTCATGAGTGAAAACTGCTGGATTCTGTATTGGAGGCAATGTGTACCTGAAAATCTTGGAGAGAATAAATATGTAAAACAGGTTTGGCATTAAAAATTATGATAACATTGCAATTAACTTCCCATATCAGAGGATCTGTGCAAACCTGACTCAACTTATGCACAATTTTCATTTGGCTGGTATTAGTTTTAGCAAACTGATTTTGTATTCACACCTACATTGTACTGACCTTTCTACATGAACATTCTGTTTCAGTATCAATAATAGTTACACATTTTTCCCCCAGAGTGGGAGAAACAAATTTTAATCGTAGTCATTCAGTTTTATGAAAAAAAAAACACTTATGAAAACATCTTTGTTCTTAGCATAATTCAACCATAATCAAATCATAATAGTGGGCAGAAATGTTTGCTAAAGGGCGAACAATCACATACTGAGGCAAGGAGTCAAAACATGTTGCATAAACATTGGCATTCAAAATACAGGAAGCAATCTGTATTACAAAGACATTTTATCATGCACAACTTTGGTAAGATGTCAATTCTTGAACATTAATCACATTGACCAAAGCATTGGTGCATATACAGTACATTCTGTTGTTTCTGAACTTTGCACTGAAGTTCTTTGTGTATGTGTGTGAATGTTGAAGTGGTGTATATATATTGCTCCATTCTATCAAGGACAACTTATAGTAACATGACAATGTTTTCATGCTTCAATATTAATCATATTGATCTATTTCCCTTGGCAAGTAATGAGCAGGTTGACTCTGTTGCAAATGATGCATTTTACAAGCAACACAGCAGAACCTGAAGAGCTTCCAGAAGAAAATCTTGATCTTGATGTGAGCGTCTTAGGGGAGGAAACAGATGCTCCTGCTGACGGACCAGGCTCCTCCTTCAGCTTTCGTTTCCTAGCGAGATTCAGGCGTTTGCTATCTATAAACCTCTTGTAGCACGTTTCATGGAATCCTATTTAATACAATGGAGAAATGAACAGCAATGATTAGCCGTTGGATTTTGTTAGGGGGAAAACAGGCTAAACGCTAGGGAGAGGGGTTGAACATTACACTCAATATATCATTAAATATACGGTAGACTATTGACTGCCAATATTTGAATCTTGTAATTAACAATAGGCCCCAGTACTATGCCAGGTACACCTCATGATCATTGTCATCATCAACTACTTCAACTTGTACTTGCAGTGCAATTACTGATTTTAAATGACATCTACAGCTTTCAGCACCTGATCACATGCAATATCAATTATCATAATTATGAATACAACTGCCTTATCATCATTAATACTAGTACATTACTGATACTAGTAATCCTTGGCCTTTCACTATCACCACCACCCACTGCTTTATAATTTGGCACAACATAATGGTAATCTTATGTTTTAGGGAGTTTAATTGTTGAAATTATGTTATTGTCATTGTTGGTTTTTTTTAGACCTAAGTTAATTTAATGAGATGCTAAATGTGTGTTTTGAGGGGGGATTGGCCAATTTCGGGGTGAGAGAGACAGGATGGATTTTAAATATTAATACTCCATGGCAATGATTATGAAAATATAAATTTACATGCAGTTTAGACCTTTTTCAATCCAGTCCTGTGTGTCAAGATTTTTACAAAACAATATCACTGATCAGCTACATCAAAATAACCTGGGCTGTACATAGAACAACATGTAAAATTCATCTAGGCTACATTGATAACGGCGCTATGCCATGCCAAGGTGAAATTCAAGATAATTTATCTAAAATGTAACAGACACGCTACTAAACGGCTAAGCTACAGCATTAGCGTCCATTATAATATACACAAGCAACTTTCATAACATAGCTAACGTTGTACTTGTACAGTCATCATGCATGGTCATTAACATTAGTCATTACGCATAGCCATATATGAGACTGCACTGCAGTGTCGACTGCTACGACTGTACGCACGTAAACTAACCTGTAAATTATCCTATGTAGGTTGCATATGAATATCGTACACGGCAAAGTGTTATTTGTTTACACGTAGCTGTGGAGATATTTTAGTACCGCAGTTGTCGGAACGAAACAAGCGAAAAAACCAGCTCACCCCATGGCCTAAATGTGACCGTGCACCTCAAAACGAACATAAAGTCGCACACACTGATTTTGCGTGAGGACTGAAAATAAGTGAAATGGGTCAACATAGCCGAACTTGGCTTTTTCATATTTTCTGAAAGAGCGGGTCTTCTTTTACATTATGCTAAAATTTGGTATCATAAAACGGGCAGGAAAGTGTGTTTTCTTAGCAGTTCATCTCAAACATTTTTGGTAGAATAGTGTGATTAGGCGTGTCTTTAGAATCCCTTTTTCATTTCTGAAAAACCTTGTCCACACTCTTCACTTTCAACTCTAATAACTTTTGAAAGGATAGTGCTATACTGCTTTGAAAATTGACATTAATTATGGACAGAATGTGTTAATGAGGCATGCTTGATTTCAGTTTAATCTGATAATCCCTTCATTGTTAATCTGGTGGTTTACTTCCTTTTTTTTTTTTTTTTTTTTTTTTTTTTTTTTTTTTTTTTTATAGTCCCATTCATCGCACAGCCAGCACGGTTTGGTAAAGATTAAGCGCTTGAATAGACACTGTACTTCAGAGCCTCTTTTCTCAGTTCCCATTTTTCCTGAGTTTGTGCTTTCTTTCCAATGTTTAGATAGGTTAGGAGAGTCCATTTGATTTGAGTTATACATCATTGTCAGAATATGGTCTTAACTGTAAAAATTCATATCTGACGACTTTTTGTTTGTTTTGAGGTGCAGGGTCACAAATGATGACAGTGTAAGAGAAAGGTGCATCTTCTGATATGGTGTTATGAACTTATGGAAAAATTACAACGGGTGGTAACTTTTCTGGGGGCGGGGAGGGAGAGTTGTCCAGTAGGTAAGTATCGGGAGAGGGGGGGGGGGGGTTTCGGGGTATGGTTATGGGGGAGGGGGTAGTAACCCGGGTGGTAGTTATCCTGGGGGTAGTTATCCGGGGAGTAATTATCCGGGTCGTAGTTATCCTGGGGGTAGTTATCCGGGGGGTAGTTATCGGGGGGGGGGGGGGGGTAGTTATCCGGGTGGTAGTTATCCTGGGGGTAGTTATCCGGGGGTAGTTACCCAGGGGGTAGTTCTCCGGGGGGTAGTTATCCAGGGGGTAGTTATCGGGGGGGGGGGGGGTAGTTATCCAGGGGGTAGTTATCCGGGTGGTAGTTATCTGGGGGGTAGTTATCCGGGGGTAGTCATCCAGGGGGTAGTTACCCAGGGGGTAGATATCCAGGGGGTAGATGTCCTAGGGGTAATTGCCCTTGGGGGTATTGTCCTAAAGACCGGGTGGTAGTTGTCCTAGGGGGTTATGGCCCTGGAGGGTGATTACCCTAGGAGGGTAATTGTCCGGGGGGTAGTTGCCCTAAGGGGGAATAGACCTGGGGGTAATTACCCGGGTGGTAGTTATCCGGAGGGTAGTTGCCCAGGGGGTAAGTGCCCGGATACGGTATAGAACACAGTGTGAACACATTAGGAACATAATGTGAAATGTCTTCACGTTGTTATATTCGAGCGTTTGAACATCGCGAACACATTGTGATACACGCTACAGCGTGAAATCATCCTTATACTGTGAAATTCGAGCGTTTTCACGTAGTCGACTATGTGGACACACTGTGAACACACTGTAAGACACTGTGTTCTTTCCAACAGGGAGCGTTGAACCTTTCTTTCATAGGTCCTTGTTCGCGACGTTTACGATGTCAATTTTTTTCTATCATTTCAGCGATAGTGTGATTCTTGTATTTTATTACTTTGAAGCCTCGAAATATTCTGATCTTCTGATCATAGCAGGTCCTACTAAAAAGTAGAATTTAAACAAAACGAACACATTGCTGTTACAGTTTAACAATTCCATGCATCAGTAGTAATGAGTACTGACATTTCATGCACACATAATGGATTTTGTACTTTCACAAATCACCCCGTCCGGTCCGAACTGGAACCCTTCTTTACAGAGACATGTGAAAGACTGCTTTTTGAAAGTGGCATTCCCCATTTACTCGGTCACATGGGTAGATTGCCCCGTTTCCATCACATGGATTAGCTGGCTCGATAGTCAACAACATGTTATTAGGATTAAATGAATCTATAGAATATGACATAGGCTCTATACAGCGTAGAATGAAATAAAGATGTTCTACGGTCAAAAATGCAGAGCATATTATTGTTTCTGTAAGCCTTTTATAATAATACGCATAAACATGATACAGAGAGCAAAATTAAAAAGTAATATAAAGCATTATAGCGCACATGTTTGCCCTGCGCATTTCCAATATGTTTCCGCATATACCGTTCACTAGAACAAATAAAGAAACAAAGAAACTGTAATATGATTTTCATTATAGTAACAATGATTTATCTTGAAAAGGTAATCAAAAGAGGCATACATGATTGTAAAGAATAAAAGCATCTGAAAAGGGACCCAAACAGATTTTCTTTCAGCTGAAAACAGTCATTGTTATTATCTTGGCAAACCTCTCTTTTCCTTCTTTCAGACATTTTCTTCTATCCTATATATTTCCCATCCCTTAAAATACAAAATAAGATATATTCGCGCATGATTCGCTTTCAGCACGAAATGCATGGTTTCACTGTCATACGGTTTACCTTCACACGTCACATTATCTGCAGCGAGGTGATAGCCGTCGGCTATACATTCGCATTTAATAGCGCCCTCTGCGAAGATGCAGCCGCCATTTCCCTTGTCACAGGGTATGGCCATGCCAGTCAGGTTACACGGTATCGTCGCGTTTGATTCCAAAAAGGAAAAACTGTCTGGGGAAGAAGATACGATAAATTAAAAAAAAGAAAAAAAATTGAAATAAAATGCTTTGGTTACTAGAACAGGAGTGTTCACGTCAAGGACTGCATAGAATACTTTTAAATTATTCATAATTCTCTATAGTCAATTTTTTTTTTTTTTAAACTAAAACAGTTGTCTGGTTCCAATTCGTCAGTAAGGGCGTCTTATCTTCTTTTGTAAAAAGAAACTATTGAAAAAAAAATGAGAAAGCCAGCCAACAGAGAAACACAATGATCTGTAGAAGACGCAGAGGAAAGAAGGGAAATATACAAAAATGAAGCTTTTGACTTTTTAACAAAAGTTAAATATCGTGATTTGCATCACCTTTGTACATGTTACGCATTTGTATATAATGTTATAATCTAACTACACAAGGGCTGAACATAGTATGTTCTCGGCGGGTATATTGATTAAATGTGCATGGAAGAGCATGTAGAATTTGTAGTTGTAAAATGTATCAACACAATTGTATCAACACAAATGTATCCCCGTGCAAAGTTCAAAATGTATAGGCCTATTATTGTTCACTATCGTGAAATGTAATAAAATTATTGAAAGTCACGTGGTATCAATTTGACCAGTAATCTCGTTACAAATACACTTTTAGCTTATTCAAACACAATGATGACATACTGTATCCCAACAGCTCGAATCGCATGCTGGCTTCGTTGTTCCAAGTGACTGGCAGTATCCGAACGTAGCGGGCGATTACAGCTATGGGTAGGTCATTTTCCACCGGTGTGGTCCTGTCCTGTTACCGGTGAAGTTCTGTAAACGGCAGTGAACGCTCAATACCGTTAGACCCTATGCTATGCTGAACCTATTTATCATTAAACCTTCCGCATGCCATTTTTGTTCCCGTAATCGACTCTGAACAAAAGAGATCAAATTGGGACATTATTTAACATTAAGTGATTCGCCCCAGACAATACTGAAATAAAATCAGACGTATATCAAACATCATAATGAGATATACAATAGGGCCTATAATGTCTCCACGAGGGAGCTCATACTAATGAATGTCTAAACATAAGGTCTTGGGCTGGACGCAGTGTGCTCACAAAGTCGTCTGTTATGAACACACCGCAAACACCCTGTATAACACATTGTGCAGTGGCGGATCCAGAGGTGGGCGCACCGGGCGCGCGCCCCTTCTTTATTCTAGTTTTGTTAAAACACAAAAAATAAAAAAAAATAAAAAAAATGGGGGGGGGGGGCTTGACGCCCCCTTTTGTAAAGGCGCCCCCCCCCCCCTTAGGGAAATCCTGGATCCGCCCCTGTTGTGGTATTTCTGGCAGGCATATGCACATTTGTAAGTTCATGTGACAATGATACTTTGTTTAGTTCTCTTTTGGAGGGGGTCGTCATAATGGATTTGACCATGAACTAAAACAATGAAAAAAGAAAGAAACAGGTAACAAAGCATACGGGTTGTGCGATTTCATACTTTAAGTGAAGGCTTTATAGATGTTTCACTGATCTTGTTGCTGTAATTGAGTCCAAAGTTACGGGCGCCGGCCGATATTCTAGATCATTAAATTGCACTTCTTAAACAGGGAAAAAAGAGCGCTTTGCTTCGTTTTACTAGAGTATATCATTCAGACATTAGTTCTACAATCTCTTTTAGTTTTATTTTTTTCCGTTTTTTTTTTTTAGTTTATAAGTATAATTACTGTTTGATACTGAGTGCCCTATAGCATATAGAGTTTCAATCTCGGACCATTGTTTTTGTGATTTACACAAATAATATTAACTCAAGATGATTAAAGTTGATGTTTATTCTCTTGTTGTTGTTTTATGTTGCTTTTTTTTGCTGATGACACGATTATGCTCATGCTGCACGATAATTTTCATTTTATTCATTTCAGTTTGTTTTGATTGAAGAAACTGCAGCGGAATTATTTTATCATGAACTGATTCATTTTAGTGATATGTTGAGTGATATGTTATACTAAAATCCAGTTCATGGTATCTAGCAAGAAGAAATTTGATGAAAATGCTGTTGTATACATTAATGATAAAAAAACGGTTTCTCTTACATCTTGGGTATACATCGATATATCATTGGCGACAGTCCTTCATGCCACTGTCAAGTGTCATATTATGTTATCATGATTAGGTGGCAATAGATGCTAGCGATGTAGGAGTGGGAGCAATATGGTATCCATGAAAAGAGAACATGGAATTCATGCAGCTATTCAAAAGGCACGTGATATGACACCTTCTGGAATATATTCCTTTCTTATTTTGACAAACATATCCCCACAATTGAAAAGAAAAACAATAAAAAAATCAAAAATCCGTGGACAACAAAGGGAATTTTTCGTTCCATTAAGAAAAGAAATGCTTTATATAAAAGTAGTTTACGGTATCCTGATAAAGATAATGTTAATCGATATAGATTATATAGAAACAAACTTACACAGATTATTAGGCTCTCCCGCAGAATGTATTATACGGAAGCTTTTGTAAATGCTACTGGAAACAAGTCAGCCACATGGAAGGTTATTAATGACGTCATTGGTAAGCAAAAGAAGGTGTCAACATCTCAAATTACGAATAATGGACAAACGTTTTGTAATCCTAAAGATGTAGCATGTTGTTTTAATGAGTACTTTGTTAATGTAGGTCCTCGTCAAGCTTGTAAGATTGATCATACACAGACAGATTTCTCGCAGTACTTGGGCACGTCAAACGATAATTCATTATTTTTCAAACCAACAGATTTTAGTGAGTTCCTTGATATTGTGCATTCCTTAAAATCAAGTCATACATGTGGTCATGATGAAATGAGCACGTCTCTTTTAAAACAAATTGTTGGGAGTATATTGACACCTTTAGTACATATTTGGAATTTGTCGTTGTCAACTGGTGTATTTCCGAACGCATGTAAAATTGCAAAAGTTATTCCAATATACAAAAAAGATGACTCTTCTTTTGTTTCGAATTACCGACCTATCTCTATTCTTCCTAGAAGAATAATAAAGAAGAATAATAAATAGAAAGACTCGTTTATAACAGACTGTATGATTTTTTTGTTACAAAATGATGTACTGAACCGAGACCAATATGGTTTCAGGAAATTTCATTCTACTGATATGGCACCAGCCCAGTTGTATGACAGAGTGTCGACTGCCTTAGCTGAACAAAAACATGTTATTGGTGTGTTCATGGACCTAAGCAAGGCATTCGACACTCTTGACCACACTATCCTTTTACGCAAATTACATTGTTATGGAGTTCGTGGCATTCCACTGGAATAGTTTGATGATTACTTATCGAATAGACAGCAATATTATGTATACTATGAATCGGTAAATTCTGAAGTTTTACCGATACATTGTGGCGTCCCACAAGGATCCATATTGGGACTACTACTATTTCTAGTGTATATAAATGATATCACAAATTCTTCTAAATTACTGCAAGATATTCTGTTCGCCGATGACACCAATGGTGGTGCATTGACTGACAGGAGAGGATATACATGGGCATGGCTACAAAATCCAGATTATATTGATGCTGCGGACATTGAAAGTTATCATGTAGCAGTGTATATACTACAGAGTACTTCCATGAAAACTTTTGAGTGCGCCTTTCAGCAAATCATGACTCGAATCTTGGGTGAATACTTGCAGATGTCTGAGAAGGAGGACCTCTCTTCATGGCTGCTGTAAGTACCGTAGTCCCATCCCTTCCATTCCGATGAGGGATTTTCAACATTTTAGAGTGCAGACCATTTTCATTAAGGGCAGTACCCTTCATGCTGAAAGCTTTCTGAGTCTGCACCAACAACGGACGCGGAACCACACCTGTTAGTATCTTATGTTCAGCATAACAACCTCTCCAGTGAATGCCGGAGTGAATTCCTAAACTCCATGTTCATTGATCCAATACGTGTACATCGGTCACACCTGATCAGTACATAGCACTGGCCTCTGTTCCACCCTCAACCAGATCAAAGACAACTTAGGAGGTGAGAGAAGTTACGCAATCGCCCCTGATTCAGGATATCATGAAAGACCTCCTCACAAATAAACAGTTCCTCTCGGTCATCGAAGAATCTGTAAATGTGACACTGCACCTCAAAACAAACAAAAAGTCGCCAGACATTAATTTTTAGTTAAGACCATATTCTGAAAGAGCAGACTTTAAGCTTTAAAATGATGTATAACTCAAAACAAATGGACTCTCCTAACCTATCTAAATATTGGAAAGAAAGCACAAACTCTAGAAAACTGTGAACTGAGAAAAGACGCTCTGAAGTACAGTGTCTATTCAAGCGCTTAATCTTTACCAAACCCTGCTGGCTGTGCGATGAATGGGACAAAAAACAGGAAGTAAACCACCAGAGTAACAACAATGAAGGGATTATCAGATTAAACTGAAATTAAGCATGCCTCATTAACACATTCTGTCCATAATCAATGCCAACTCTCAAAGCAGTAGCACTATCTTTTCAAAAGTTATTAGAGTTGAAAGTGAAGAGTGTGGACAAGGTTTTTCAGAAATGAAAAAGGGATTCTAAAGACACACCTAATTACAATATTCTACCAAAAATGTTCGAGATAAACTGCTAAAAAAACACACTTTCCCGCCTGTTTTATGATACCAAATTTTAGCATAATGTAAAAGAAGACCCGTTCTTTCAGAAAATGTGAAAAAGTCAAGTTCGGTTAGGTTGACCCATTTCACTTATTTTCAGTCCTCACGCAAAATCAGTGTGTGCGACTTTATGTTCGTTTTGAGGTGCACGGTCACAAATAGACGACTGACAGAGCTCGAGGGAGAGATAGAGAAACAAAAGGGTGACATACATGATCTTAAACTGCAAGTGAGAAAAAGGACATGGAGATCGCACGTCTGAAAGAGAGACTGGAGAGACAAGAAAATAACCTCCAGGAGGTCAACAATTCTCTGAACGAACAAGAGCAATACTCCAGGCGCAACTGTTAACGTCTGTTTGGCTACCTTGAGAAAAGAGGAGAAAACACAGATGAGATCATTGTCGGGCTGGCAAAGGACGTCTTGAAAGTGGATCTGCAGGAGTCAGACATCGAGAGAAGTCATCGCGTAGGGGTACGGAAAATGCGAAAGGACGGCACAGAATCTCCGCGAGGAATTATAGTGAAATTCAAGGCATACAGGAAGAGACAGGAGATGATTGCCCACCGTAGGAACCTGAAGGGAAAAAAAAGATGGTTTTGGTCGAGGATCTGACGCAAAAGAATCAGGAACTGTTGAACTCTGCAAGATCGAACAAGAATGTTGAAAATGCCTGGAGCAAGGATGGTCGGATAATTGTGCTGTTGAAAGGAAATAAGAAGGTGACAAAAGTGATCCACAATGAAAAAGAAATAAAGTCACTGTAATTTATGATATATATGTTTAAAATGTTTTGTGACAAGTGATACATGTACTGTACAACCTATTCTATAGTCACCTAGCAGTTATACACTTCCTTGGAAGGACATCTGACCCTGAATAGTAGTGCTTTGCGTGATTGTATGATATTTCCTTTTCCCTAATGTTTGCACACTGACTGGTTTTCAGACGCATTACCTTTATATGCCTCTTCTGTTTGAGTGTCTTCATCTATACATCACTTGTATTAACTTATTTGTGTGTTGTTGTTGTGTTGTTTTTTTTTTCGCATGTATACAAATTAAGTTCCGGGATATATGTTTGATTTGTTTGATTTGTTTGATGTCAACGTCAACCCATCGTCACTTATGTGTAACTTGTAGAAGGCAAATTTCTGGTGATCATAATCAAGAATGTATAAACTGTTCACAAGAAAGTTTTGAAAATGCAAATCCCATGTTTGACAGGTACAAGCTCCTTACTGAGGACGTAAACTACATCTTGCCCCATGAGTATGATAATGCTGTCAATGACGTGTATTCAAGCAATCCGAACGTTTTATCTATTGTGCATTTCAACTGTCGAAGTATTAAGAAAAGTTTTGACAATTTGACCACTGTTCTTGCCAGTATATCGAATTCTTTCCCTTTTATAGCATTAACAGAGACATGGCTGTGCAATCATGAATCAATTACTATACCTGGCTACACATTTCGTCGGCGTTTTCACGAACTGACGCTATTTCGATTTTGGTCAAAATTTTCAAAATCGAGATATTGGTACCAAATGAAAGTGCTTTCAAAACTCTACCAAATCCCAAAATTTTAGATCACAAAATTAATTATTCTTAATTTTATCAAAGAAAGAAAAAAACGACGGTACTCGAAATATCGAGAAATTGAGAAAAAGGAGTTTCACGAACCGACGCACGAAAGATACGCCGGTTCGTGAAACCCGAATTGCTACGGTGAAGAGCAATGCGGGTTTTACGAACCGTCGCAGTTGCATTACTTTGAGCTTTGTTCAACTTACTGGCCTAGAATTAGGTTTTGGCCCTAATCCAGATCTCAGAGTGAGAACCAAACCTTCTGAAAGATGAATGACGGCCTAAGCCAGCCCACTGTCCACGAGTGAAGTGAATGGTAAGCTATAATCCTATTAAAATCATGCTCAAAATAACAGTTTCAGTTGGACTACCATAACCATTAATTGCGGTAGTGTGTAGTCCCATGTATTCAATCGCGTGATGCTTATGAAGCCTAGTCTGTAAACGCCATCCAATTTCAAATTAGATCCCAAATCATATTATTTATTGTTTCTTTTCAACTTATGTCGTTACTTCTGAGACTACTGAGTACTGTAGTCGTAACGTCTGTGTGCAAGACATGCAGATTGCAAGATTTCAAAGTCTCGAAGACACTAAAAGCCTTGACTTTTGAGTTGAAAATGAAATCATGAGATTGACAAAGTAGGCGTACTAAACAAAAAAATAAATAAAAAGTCTAACAGTAAAACTCAAAGGAAGAGTAAAGAATAAAGTTAGACATGTTAGACTTTTACTTTCAAGTCTAACTATTAAGTCTAAGTTAAGACTTGTAATACCAGTTACTAAAACTAAGATCAGCTGAAGTCTAAGACCAAGTCAAATTAACACAGTTCAGAGCCATACCGGTAGTCTAGCTCTAGATCTACATCTAGACTAGTGGTAATAGTAGGTAGAGTCCACCCATTTTTTCCCCCAATCTTTACTGGTCCATTCCTGAAAAAGTTACTGGTCAGTGTCCAACAGTGATTTTTCCTGGTCAGGGACCGTCGGACCAGTGCCAGTGTGCAGCGTTGGTGTAGATGTCATCTATGACAGTATGTGGTCTAGTGACACTACCTAAACACTACAAGTACTCTACAGGTTAGGTGGCTTTCCTGTACAGTGCAGTGTTAAAGTATACTTGTGAATTCAGCCCTAGTACCGTACTGTGTGTAGTGTATGTCTAACGTTAGTTCGAGTGGAGTACCTAAGCACAGCGGTGGGGCTTTTTTCCCCTAAAACTTGTGAATGTGGCCCAACCAAATGGCGTTTATATATTTACGCTTGATTGATAGTGATACAGTGGCCCTGTCGATTTCCACAGCAGCCAAACATAATCTTTTGTCCTTTCTTCTTTCCTTTTTTCCCTTTGTTCTTTCACTCTTTTTATTCTTGGAATCGAAGGACTTCCTAAGAAATGTCCCTCGACTGATTTAACCAGGACTCTTGAGTCCTGGTAAACCTAACCTTACCGAGTAACCGTTAACGTTTGTTAGGCCTAACATAACAGTAACACTGACTTAGCCCTGTATTGACTTTGTCTTTGGCCGACTTACTGAGATGGCGAGTCTCACTCTTTAACGTTAGTCTAAACGTAGTCGCTAGATCTGTCAGTGTCAGTGTCACCGGTTATTGTATATGGTGCCATCTCTAACGTACTTTAACAAGTTGATGTTAGTTATCTATGTCAACTTACTGATTTAGTAATAGTGGTACTGTCATCCTGTTGGACATCGCCGAAATATCATCCGTGACGTGTTAATTTCGTGTCACAAAGACAAAAGTTGCCAAGATCTAATAGTATTAGATGTCTAGATTTAGATGTAGTCTAGATCTAAGTAATATGAAATCTGTGTAACTTAAAAGTGAAAGGTCTAGACTTCACTTAGTCTATAATTAGACCAGACATTCATGAGGCAAAGGCCTATTTAGTAGATCTATTCTTATTCTATTTTAATGTCAATTCCTGCTAACTCGCCACGTGTTATTCCTAAGGCCAAGGACTTCCGGGTTAGTGATTTTTTTTTTTTTTTTTGATAAATACCAAACAGCAGACGTGTTTCATTTGCATTCTTGCACAGACTTCATGAAAATATGTGCAGTATCAAAGAAATATGATGCACATGACAATGCCACTGTTTTATAGGTGAATGGTTAATACCTTTAAAAGCTGAATGAGAATGTAGAGTCTAGGTCTAATTAAGATGATACAGTCTCTGATAAGAAACAGGTTTGATTGTCGTAGACTGTTTCCCAAAAGCAGGTAGTAATATTCAGCTACTTCAATGCAATGCCTTGTTTACAAGTACATGTAGATTTATATTCATGTGAATGATAATTCAATTTCTACATGAGACTTACTAAGTGCTAGACATAAAATCTTGCATCATTAAAATGTGTAAATGACGAGACAATTTGAATATGGATCAAAGACGAACAGCAGTATATTTTGACATTCTTTGATCCTGCATAGGCCTACCATTTTGTTTTATGTTTAATATAAATAGAGCAAAATAATTTCAACTTCAGTTTTGTTGGCTGATTTTTTTTCTTCTCAAAATTAAAGTTGTATCTTGTACCATGATGTTTGATTTTAATCAAAAGTTCTTAATTTCTTTCTTTTCTTTCAGATGACTGGTGCCATGTAGTAGCGAAGAACTGGACTGTCTCAGAAAAGAAAAGAAAAAGTACAGGGTCGTGTACATCATCAACGGATGTGAATACAATGGTAATTAGAGTCTAGGTCTAATCAAGATGTTAAAGTCTCTGATAATAAAGAAGTTTGATTGTCGTAGACTGTTTCCCAAATGCAGTTAGTAATATTCAGCTTTTTCAAAGCAATGCCTTATTTACAAGGACATGTAGATTTATTCATGTGAATGATAATTTAATTTCTACATGAGACTTACTATGTGCTAGACATAAGATCTTGCATCATTAAAATATGTAAAAGGCGAGACAATTTGAATATGCATCAAAGACGAACAGCAGTATTTTTTGACATTCTTTGATCCTGTATACCATTTTGTTTTATGTTTAATATAAATAGAGCAAAATGATTTCAACTACAGCTTAGTTGGCTGATTTCTTTTTCTCAAAATGAAAGTTGTATCTTGTATCATGATGTTTGATTTTAATCGAAAGTTCTTAATTTCTGTCTTTTCTTTCACATGACTGATGCCATGCAGTAGCGAAGAGCTGGACTGTTTCAGAGAAGAAAAAAAGTACAGCATCGTGCTTATCATCAAGGAATGTGAATACAATGGCTTAGGAAAGAAGACAATCTACAGATAGGATAGAAGGGAGAACTTGGGATGAAGGGCGACAACATAAGGACGGTATATCTACATTAAAATGTGATTGTAAAGTGGAAACATGAAAGAAGATTCTAAGATTGAAGGTGAAAACATGCATTCCATTCTGTGATGTCGTAATTACAATTTTGCTACACTTTAATAACACTACTGAGAGACATTTATATCAAGGCAAGCTTCATGTGGATATGGAATGTTAGATTTTCTTTAAGTGTTCATTGGTATGTATTTCATGATAATAAATCTTGAAGGTTTTGTGTGGTAATCATAACCTTGTGATACATCTTGATAAATTTCTAAGTGCACATTGGCAATATTCAGATGATGCTGTAATCAGATGAAGTTAGATGGTTGAATAATCATTGCATAGTTGTAATACATGTAGTTATCGACTGAGGATTAACATGCCCTTCACTGATTTATTTTTCGTAAACGGTGATAATTGCGAGAGTCAATCTAAATTGGGGGCATAACCAAATGTGTCACACTGTCAAAATGTGTATATCAGAAACTTTTCGCTCGCTGTACGAATTTTCACAGAAAACAGATTTATGAGAGTCACAAATGGTAGCTTAGACCCATTAACAAAAAGTTCCAGCTTCATCTTCAACCGTGTTCATGATACATGTTCATCTACATTTTGCAAACATTCTGAATGTTGATTGAGACATGTTATACATGTATGTATTTTTATGAAATTAATGCAACAAATAATCAAATATGCATCTCTGCTAGATGATAATATTAATCCAGTTAATGACATGCCAAACTCACCTCAAACTGTAATTCATTCTATTCTCCTTTATTCTTTTATTTATTATTTTGTTGTCTTCAACCCACTTTGAATGTGTTACGTATGATTCTTATAAACATGGGAAATGCACTCCATATAACTGATAGGACTTATAACAAATTGACATAATCATTCAACCATCACTAGACAGTTCTGTTATGAGATGTTCTTTATTTAACTAAAATTGTAAATTATGATACGTGTATGCTCCCATGCAAACTCACAACAAAATACAGAAATATGATTTCTTTTAATAATAATTCATTATGTCTCTAAATGTACAATTAAAGAAAGTGATTACAAAAAGGATGTCAAACATTGTATATTAAAATAATAGATTATTCATTTGTCTCCATCCGTAGTAACACATGCAACTGCAGTGTGCAGTTTGTGGGCTGCTGTGAAAAAAAAAAAAAAAAATCACAGGCAGCCCAAGTGGGATTCGAACCCACGACCTCCGGATTACTAGACCAGCGCCATAACCACTAGACCACCGGGATGCCCTAGCACTACCTTTAGACATGAATGATTAAATATAGAAGGGCTTGGGGTGGGGGGGGGGAAGTTAACTGCTCTTATTAAATATGCACATATCATTTGCAACTCGACTAAAGATGATTAAACGCACTGAAATTCTTACTTTAAATAATATTCATAATCTGTTTTTTTTTTTCTTTAATAGCTTGGGATGTACACTTCATACACTGTATCGGTCTACATTTCGCCTACAATATGTAATTCTTTACTTCGAGACGTTTGTTTTTTACAAAAGAAAATTAAGAGTCCTTTAAAGGTGCTGTAAAACAGTGGCGTGTTTTTTTTTTTTTTTTTTTTTTTTTGGGGGGGGGGGGAGGGGAGTCAAATTAGCCTTGGCCCCTCTCCACCGTCCTTCCCCCCCCCCCCTTTGGCTGCATTTTTTTTTTTAGTCATCACATGAAAATTCGTCTGCATCCACCCCGTAGTTTTGCCGATGACCTTTCTTTTTAATTATCTTAACCACACACAATTTTGGCCGAATTTCCCCACCCCTCTTGTGAATTTGCTAGCACATGTGTTTATAGTACTGGTGGATTAAGGATTCGGAGGGGGGGGGTCGGCCAAAATTTCTCTTTTCTCATATGTAACAAGCCTACGGGGCGAAAGGCTGATATTATGGGCTTTCTACACACATTTTTAGATGCTAATTATTGGTTAATATGAGCACGATCATTTATGTTGTGATTAATTTGTTTCCTTTTCATATATGTATAACTATTAGAGACTTAATTGGCTTGGCACTCCTTACATCGACCTATTTTAGACACCCATTTCCTTCTCTCTTGCTTTTTCTCTACTGTCCTGTGAATAGTGTAACTACATGTACATGCAGTACCTCTTCTCTTTTGTATGATATACATCAAGTTTCCATCTGAGCATAATGTGTGTTGCAGCACTCACAAGCTTCATGCATATGCAGCAACATCTTTTTATGTTCATATACATAATTATGCTTGATATATTAATTTGAGAATGTTATTCTTTCTTTTGTGTATGTTCCGTCCGCACTCTATAGATGTAAATGTAAATTGTAAGATTTGGTGCGCGTGTTCGAACTGTGTTTCTCTTTTTGTGAACACACAAGAACTGATGTAATAATGAACTTGAATTACGCATATTCTTTAATATTGATTCCATCTCCATTTGCCATTAGATATTTGTTGATTTATGGAGCTCTTCCACAATTGTTATCCTTCCCATTGTCATTACTCATCTCTGAATAATTCAAATTTGATACTTTATTGAGAACCTATGTTTCTTCGATTACATAATGTACCTCTTCAATATATTGCTGCAAAAGGCATAATAAAACATGACCATTGTTATATATTTAAAATGAAGCTTGAAATTCTGATAATTTTGATATTTATGTATTTTTAGGAGTTTATCAGTTTCGAAGAGTGCATGCAGGATGAGTTTTATGTTTTTATATGATCAAGTGCAGCTATGAAAGAATCTGTTGAGCAGGAAAGAGAAAGATGGAAAATGAGGAATTATGAGTGAATTCGCATGCAAGCCAAATGACAATAATGACACCGATAAAAATTGTGACAAAGTAAAAGTCACAAATAATGTGGAATAATAAGAAATAAAGAAATTAATAGATTATTTCAGAGAAAGAAATAACAGAGTGCATGAGTATGAAAGATGAGTAAATGCAAGTAATCATTACTGACTGGCACACCTTTTTCCCTATATTTAGCGGTATCCTTCATCTTAGAACAAACATTCATAATTATTATGAAAGAAGTGAACTGAATTTGAATTAAAAATTATGTGAAAAATAAAGAAAGTAAGTTAAAAAAGTAAAAAAAAATAAAACAGTAAAAAGTAAAAAAAAAAATAAGAAACACAGTATACCGAGTACATATTAATTACCAAATGATAAATGTCCACATGCAAAAGTGTTGAATAATATATCCACACAAAAAAGGAGGGGGGAGGGCAAAGAAATCTTGGAGCGATCAACGACAGCTCTAATAACAATGCTAAATGAAGATGAAAACAAGGACAACACGCTTTTTAGAACAATTAAGAGAAACTGGCTTTTATTATCATCTTAATTATCACCTAATGTATTATAATCATCACAATAATCATTACATGACAATTAATTTCAATTAATAAGGTTATTGTTGATAAGCAGGTATAGCCCTAATAGTATTTGTATGTAAACACATACGAAAATGAAATAGCGACGGTTCGTAAATACACGCGTATTGCACGTTACCTATTGTGCAGGCCCTACAGCGCGGGTCTCACGAACCGGCGTAATACAACTTACGTCGGTTCGTGAGACCCGCGCTTAAGTACATAACCTATGGTGCGCGCAAGAAACGATGGATTTACGAACCGACGCAGTGAGTTTGAAGACAGAAATATCGTAATTCTTTTGAATTCACACTAAAATTACACTATGGATAGGAAGAACAACTTCCACTCTCATCACCCTGTCAAAATTTTCACACACAAGACAGGAAAAGTCATTGAAAACGTTGTCTAAAACTTGTGAGATCTTTAAACGCGATTTTCTCAGAATTGCATTTTCGCTCAAAAACGAAATAGCGTCGGTTCGTGGTAACACCGACGATTTATTGGATCAGGTAGGACAAACAAGCGAGGAGGAGGAGTTGCATGTCTGATACAAAATAGTACTCGATATAAGAGACGGGAGGACCTGGACATTTTTAATGATCATATTGAAACAACTGTGGCCGAAATACAGTGCAATCATAACTTAAATGCAATTCTTGCCATAGTTTATAGACCTCCAGAACAAAGTGTCATTGAATTTATATATTTATTGGAGACATTTCTTGCCAAGGTGACACGTGAAAGAAAAATATGTTACTTAATCGGGGATTTTAATGTCGACCTACTGAGTTCCTCTTCTAACTCACATCGAAATTATTTCTTAGATTTATTAGCTACTTTTTTTCATTTCTTCCGCTGATATTAAAACCAACTAGAATTACCGCAAATACTGCAACATTGATTGATAATATATTTACAAATGGCGCAAAAAATGTAATGAAAATGGGTATTATTATGGCTGATGTGAGTGATCATTTTGGTATATTTACAATCATTGATCATCACAGCTGTCCAAGTTTGAATGTAAACCCTAAAGTATATAAGAGAATAATAACTGCTGAAAATATATGTCAATTTCAATCAAGGCTTATTGACATGAATTGGCAAACAGTGTATGCTGAAAATGATGTGAATGGTATGTATGATTTATTTATGCAGCAATTTCTTAATGTATATAATCAGTGTTTTCCATTGAAAGAGAAAAGACCCCCTAGAAGTAATATGAATCCGTGGTTTACTGATGACATAAAGAAATTATGTAGGAAGAAAAATATGTTGTACAGAAAATACATAAAAAGTCCAACTCAGTATGGAAGATCAGTTTATGTTAAATATAGAAATATGGTCAACAGTGCAATTCGTTTTCGTAAAAAAGAGTATTATAGTAATATGTTTGAGAATGTACGTAACGATATGAAAGGTACATGGCGATTAATAAATACTGTATTGAATAGAACTCGGACGGATGTGCAAAACCTGGAAATTAATCATGATGGTGAAGTTATATCTGACCCTCAAACTGTTGTCAATACATTTAATATATTTTTTTTTTAGTAATATATGGTCCAAACTTGCACACAGCCTACCTGAACCTGACACAAATCCTATGCATTTCTTGCCACATTTATCATTCTCGCATTCTTTTTTTCTTGAAGCCTATCCATATAGACGAAATAGTTAAGACTGTGCGGGAATTGAAAACTAATAAGAGTCCTGGTTTTGATGACATCGATTCTTTGGTTGTAAAGAAGTCAATACATTATTTTGGAACACCATTGTGTCATATATTTAATTTTTCTATAGAAAAGGGTGTATTTCCAGATAATCTAAAAGTAGCTAAAGTTATGCCAATATATAAAAAAGGAGACAAGAGTGTTTTATCAAATTATAGACCAATTTCTATTCTCCCTGTGTTTTCTAAAATGTTTGAGAAACTTGTTCATACACGTCTTATGTCTTATCTTTCCCAAAATAATATATTATTCAACAAACAATTTGGATTTCGACAAAAATACTCCACTTATATGGCATTATTAGACTTTATTGACAAAATAACAACTTCTATTGAGAACAGAAATCTGTTAGTAGGACTTTTCTTTGATTTGTCGAAGGCTTTTGATTGCATTGACCACACCATAGTGTTGAGTAAACTGCAGTTTTATGGTATAAGAGGTACAGCCTTCAATTGGCTTAAGAGTTATCTTTTAAATCGTGAGCAGTATGTAACATATAATGGTTTTTCTTCTCCCCGTGTGAATGTAGATATTGGTGTACCTCAGGGGTCGGTTTTAGGTCCATTACTTTTTATTCTTTATATAAATGACTTACAGTATGCTAGCAAATATTTGGAGTTGATCTGATATGCAGATGATACTAGTTTTTTTTTTTTCATGTAAAGATACACAAAGTATCAGTGCAATCTTAAATTGTGAATTAGAGAAAGTTAATCAGTGGTTCATAGCCAATAAATTGAAATTAAATGCAGACAAAACATCATGCATGATATTTAGACCAAGAAATAAAGTAGTAAATACTGATGATTTGATGTTAAGATTGCTGATTTTAAAATTCCAGTTGTTCGTTCTACCAAATTTCTTGGAGTTATTATTGATGATCATTTAACATGGAGATATCATGTCAATGAAGTATGCTGTAAAGTCTCCAGAGCAATAGGTGCAATCAATAGTATACGTGCAATTATGCCCTCTGAAATTCTTTTAAAGTTATATGACACTTTGATTATGCCTCATTTATCTTACTGTAACATAGTTTGGGGAAATTGTGCAAAGTATCTTTTAAAGCGTATTTTTGTTTTACAAAAGCGTGCAATCCGTATGATAAGTAATAGGCCATTTTTAAGCCACACAGGTCTTTTATTCAAAGAACATAAATTATTGACGATTTTTTATATGAATAAATTCTTTCTCGCTGTCTTCATGTACTCATATATGAATAACATTTTGCCAAGGTTTCTTGATACTTCTTTTATTCAAAACAAGAATAAATATAATACTAGACAGGTTGATAGATTGTATATCCCAAATTTTAAGTACTGTATTTCAAGATAAACTTTCAAATATATGGGACCTGTTTTATGGAATGATTTACCAAATGCAATAAAGTTGTGTAATAGACTTTCAATATTTAAAAGAAGTTATAAATTCTTTCTTGTTCATAAAGATATTAGATAAATTTCAAGTTTTATTCATTGTATAAGCACCACACTTTGATGACTCCTGCCTTCTTATATGTATAGTGTCTCGTAACGTTGGTATACTCTGTAAGCTTAAGTATTATGTCCCAAAGAATATTTTATTTATGCTTTATAATTCCTTGATATTATCGAACATCTCATATTGTAACATTGTTTGGGCAACTGCGAAAAGTCACATTGACAGTATATTGCTTCTGCAAAAGAAAGCTATACGTATATGCACCAATTCAGGTTATCGGGACCATGCAGATCCCTTGTTCGTAGAATTAAAAACACTAAAGGTAAATGATATTAATTGTTTGCAAAATTCACTTTTTATGTTTCGTTTGTATAACGGTCAGTTGCCATCTTCTTTTTTCTCATTATTTCATGTAAACAAGGATATACATTCTTATCCCACAAGGCAATCTGATAAATTTCATCTACAAAATCCTAAAACGGTGATGGCTCTGAAATCTATCAGACACACTGGACCTGATATTTGGAACTCTCTTCCTTCAGAAATTCGAACTTTAAAGTCTATGTATTCTTTCAAGAAAGCTGTAAAGACAATGCTGCTCTCTGGATATCAGTGATCTTATAATGTCATTGCAATTGTATTGTATATGAAATTCCCTCGTGGAATTATCGTTGTTCTGAATTTATTGCGTAATGTTATGTAACCGACCATGACCTGTAACTGTTCACCTGTACCTCGGTGAGAAAATACTTTGCCATGCTTTGCTATTCAGAGATCCAGATGTTCTAACTTTGTGTAATAGTGAAAGCAGACAGACATCTCCTCTCTCCTTTCTCCTATCCCTATCTCTATGCAAGTCATCCCTTCCCTATTTTCCTATTATGTTATGTATTATGTAGGAGGGCTGCATGCAAATCAAGCAATGCTTAAAGGGGCCCTGAAATCCAAATGCATGTTGATTTGAGTTGATTTATGATACCCTCAACATCACTTTTGCGGTAAAACAAATATCTAGAAACATTCCATATATTTTTAACGATTTTTTCTTCTATTTTTCTTGAGATTACTTGGGAACGCCCACAAAAAAAATCCTTCAAAACTAATCAATATTGATATTCTTGAGATGACCTCATCTGTCAATCATTGCTAAAGTACTGGAGTGTTTAACAAAAGACATTGGAATGCACCTTCCTCTCGACTCACCATAACTTGCATGTTCCTGTCATATTTATGTGACTAACAAAAGACATGGCGAGGGAACATGCAAGTTATGCTGAGTCGAGGGGAAGGTGCATTCCAATGTCTTTTGTTAAACATTTCAGTACTTTACCAATGATTGACAGATGAGGTCATCTCAAGAATATCAATATTGATTAGTTTGGAAGGATTTTTTTTTTTTTTTGTGGGCGTTCCCAAGTAATCTGGAGAAAAATAAAAGAAAAAATCGTTAAAAATATATGGAATGTTTCTAAACATTCATTTCACCACAAAAGTGATGTTGAGGGTATCATAAATCAACACAAATCAACATGCATTTGGATTTCAGGGCCCCTTTAAGCTGTAGCCCTTCTGCGTTATTCATTGCATCACTGTTCTGTTGGACATTTATGTACAGGCAATGAGGAAATGTATTGCTGTATATTCTAAAGGTAATGAAAAAACTTATTTTGTTAGCAACTAATGTTCATGTATATCCATTTATATGTATGGTACCGTTAATGTATATGATATATGTTTATGTATCTGCATGAGCAATGGTATAATGCAGGAACCAATAAAATCAAATCAAATCAAATCAAATCAAATCAAATCAAATAATAGTATGTGATTATTGTTGCTTGACTTAGATTTCACCTCACATTCGTTATAAATGATAATGAGAAATTGTGAAGGTAAAAGAAACCATTGCTACGGCAAGGCTTTCTTTTTCCCATGGGGTATGGTGTCACAAATGTACACACAGGTAGTTATGTACATGTATCAAGGCTGTATGCATGGTTGTTCTAATGTGTATGTACACAGGGTGACCAGATTAATGGAGAACATTCTATATGATATAGATAGTACATACAGGCTGACCAGATCAGTGGAGAATTTTCTAGGTGGTATACAATGTAGCTACAGTACATGCATGTGACAGGAAATACATTATAGCTCACTCAATCTAGAATGATTTCACCCATTCCAGAATGTTCTAGGTAGTGCTAACATATTTGGCTGAGTGAGGCACTGTCCTTGTATAGCCCAATGTGATTGGTAGTTATTTTTGGTAGGATGTTATGCACATAGTTAGGCAATGAGTCATCTAGGATTTATGGAACAGTCTTGGACTTGCTAGTACATACACGTATGTGGCCCCAGGTTGGAGAAAATTACAGAATGTTCAAGAAAGGGGTGAATGTATAGTATATAAGGCTGAGAAATTCCGAGGTAGGCAGAGTACCCTAACACCACTGCTCTGAGAGTTACGTTACTTCTGGCTCTGAAGCGACTTGTTATAGTCAGTCCTGTGTTACCTGCTGACCTGTTATGTTTGTGGAGATAAGGCCTTGGAGACATTTGCCTGCAGAGAATTAATTTGCCTTCATTGGGGATAGACTCCATATTTTAATGTCAACGGACATTGCTACGGCAAAGCTGTGACGGGCTGGATTCCTAGCTAGATATTATTGGTTGAATCATCATTCAACGCATCCACTGGACGTGGTCGTCATAACGTTGGATTCTGCACATTCTGCTGTGAACATTATACCGTGGATCTATAACAGGATATATACCCGGGATCCATTCCGTGGAATATTGTAACCTGCG
The DNA here is from genome assembly GCF_964275005.1 of Diadema setosum. Lineage (NCBI taxonomy): Eukaryota > Metazoa > Echinodermata > Echinoidea > Diadematoida > Diadematidae > Diadema > Diadema setosum. The sequence goes on from NC_092687.1 coordinate 35,480,512, forward strand.
CCTCTGGATTTCATACGTCGGAGGTATCATTCAACGGTGCATCGCGGATCATTCATTAATTTGTGCATCGAGCATCGTACTTGGACATTTCCAGGGATATTGCATGTAATGCGTGTAAGTGATTCTATTACTGATTTATAACTGTTTTTATTGATCATTATTGTACTGATGTAAAAACCGATTACGAGTCCGTACCCACAATATCACTGTTAATAAACCGCCTGAACATTAGTTGATTGTTTCGTTTGTGCGATCATTCTCAGAGTGATTTTGGTCGTAACATCTCCTATCCGGACATGTCGGGACCGACGCTCATCCGGATAAGGGATTTGGCTGGATATGGGAGACTCAACATGCAGCTGCCTACCCAATGTACTTGTATCAATTTGGAGTGAACATGTCACGTCCTTGTCAGCTCGTCTGAGTTCATATTTTTTTTTTTTTTTTTTTTTTGCTCAACGAACAATCGCATGTACTGTGCCCTGATTTAATGAAAAGTTTTCTGTCCATGTTCTTGTGATGATTTCGGGGAGTGAATGTCTGCAATGCATACTATTTAGATGAAAATTAGATGTGAATGTGTATTGATCATATTGGGAATAATATGTTATTCATGTGAGTTTGTGTAGGATTTTTGTTTAAGTTTGAAATCCTCCTTTCTCCCTTAATTATTGGATTGAAAAAAAAAAAAATCACGCCGAGATCGCATCCGGACAATAGAGGGATCCGGGTAAAGGGAGGCCGGATAGGAGAGGCCGGACTGGTACTATATTACCCGAGACATTTCCCCAAGATAATATTGTGATTTTGCTATTGAATACTTTAAACATTTCTCCCATCAAGATCATCCGAGCAATATATTTTATAGATACTATAGATTGCCCACGCATTGCCTATCTTTTACCACTTGACGCTACTAAATATTCATGACAGTGGTAGATATAACCTTGTTAACATCCGCATGTTTATGATCATTAGGTTTAATTCCCTCCAACATTTTTTTTTTTCTTATCGAATCGTACATGATCATAACACTTTTAACGCCTGGTGTGTTATCTAACTTTAGAACAAGTATCTCAAGGACAAAAGTCTCCTCTTGAGGTCCGTAAACACGGAACAATATATCGATCGATTTAGAAATAAAGCCAGCTTTGAATAGTTTTCAATGAGCATACAAATTTCTAATTGTGATTTCATACTGTCAGTTTAAAGCGAGTGCACTTCAACTTCACTGACTTTGCATGTTTAATTGTGTATGTGTGACAATTTTGTAACGTCAAATGTGAGAGATGCGGGACGATCCACTTGTGTGTGTGTGTGTGTGTGTGTGTTTGCAATTTAAAATTCGAGACTGCATGAGTGGTTATCATGGACAGTCAATGTGGTAACGTTTGATATCACTAATGGAATACATGCTATGCTATAGTTCATGGTATAATGTAAACATGTGAGCATATCGATGCTGGAGCGACAAGACGTTGGTTTGTGTCTACAAAGTGTCAAATGTTCAGAAGAGAGGGAAAAAAAAAACAACAACAACAAACATGGCAGCCAAGCACTATATCAAATGGGATATCCGTTCCTCTGACATACCGTATTAATAGTGGCTACATTTCTGGGGTAGGAGAGCAGGGATTTAGACAGGACATCACTAAACTGATTATCTGACCATTAATTAAAAAAAAAAGTTATTTTCACCAAAATTTGAGACACAAGGTCCGGTCACCCAAACGACGATATGTATCTATATCTATATCTATATATGTGACCCTGCACCTCAAAACAAACAAAAAGTCGCCAGACATGAATTTTTAGTTAAGGCCATATTCTGAAAGAGCAGACTTTAAGCTTTAAAATGATGTATAACTCAAATCAAATGGACTCTCCTAACCTATCTAAATATTGGAAAGAAAGCACAAACTCGGGAAAAGTGTGAACTGAGAAAAGAGGCTCTGAAGTACAGTGTCTATTCAAGCGCTTAATCTTTACCAAACCGTGCCGGCTGTGCAGTGAATGGGACAAAAAACAGGAAGTAAACCACCAGAGTAACAACAATGAAAGGATTATCAGATTAAACTGAAATTAAGCATGCCTCATTAACACATTCTGTCCATAATCAATGCCAACTTTCAAAGCAGTAGCATTATCTTTTCAAAAGTTATTAGAGTTGAAATTGAAGAGTGTGGACAAGGTTTTTCAGAAATGAAAAGGGGATTCTAAAGACACACCTAATCGCACTATTCTACCAAAATGTTCGAGATAAACTGCTAAAACACCACACTTTCCTGTCCGTTTTATGATACCAAATTTTAGCATAATGTAAAAGAAGACCTGCTCTTTCAGAAAATATGAAAAAGTCAAGTTCGGCTAAGTTGACCCATTTCACTTATTTTCAGTCTTCACGCAAAATCAGTGTTTGCGACTTTATGTTCGTTTTGAGGTGCACGGTCACATATATATCTATATCTATACCTATATCTATATCTATATCTGTATCTATATCTATATCTATATCTGTCTATTTACACATAATATGCATTTATTTATTTATTCATCTATTTATTTATTTATTCATTCATCTATATGACTTCATTCGACTCACAAGCGGTTTCATTCCGTCAGCGGAAACTTTCAAGAATTGGGACTCCCTGTCTGGTATGTATTGCACCTGGTAACTCGTCACCCACTGCGAGCCGTCCGGGTATCGACCTTGAGTGATGACCCCGGTGATCAGGAAGTTCTTCAATAGGTCGACCTGTATCCATGGCGACAGGTCAAGTAATGCCGCACTCCACGCCCCTCTGCGACCGTCTCCTGCAGAAGTAATTGTTGTTGCTACACGGATTGTCGCCCCTACACGGATTGTCGCCTCCTGCTCGGGGCGACAATCCGTGACGGGTGTTGGCGGCACGGATTGTCGCCCCCTACACGGATTGTCGCCCCCTACACGGCGACAATCCGTGACGCTTGTGCAGTTCCCAGTTTTTGACCTCGAAGGCGACAATCCGTGTTGGCAAAAAAAAAATAAAAATTGCGACACGGATTGGCGCCCCGTCACGGATTGTCGCCCCGGGCTCGGGGTGGTTCCTCCGGTGTTAAGCTTGGTGGGATGGGTATGACTGGTAAGTTATGCGTATGTATGTGTGTGTGTGTGTGTGCGTGTGTGTGTGTATTGTGAGCTGCATGATATGTGATGTGTATGATTTGTTGTGTGTGTGTGTATGTGAGTGTGTTTGAAGTATAGTAGGCCTAATAAAATATGTAGAAGCTGTGCATGTGTGGTGGTTGTATAGTGGTAGTGGTTTCTTTGTCTGTGTGTATACGTGTGCCTGTATGCTTACGTGTGTATGTGGAATATAGTGGCGAATGTGTATATCAAAGGGTATGTGATGGTGCGTGTTTGTAGGCGCAGTTTTGTGCCTGCATGAGTATCTGAGGGGTTTGGTGTTCGTGGGCTACGTAGGCCCTACGTATGTGTGTTGTGTGTGAGCGTTCGTGTGTCTACGTAAGGCCCCAGTCACATAATGCTCTGCGTCCGGCGTTACGTCCAAATAAGGCATCCTTTTTTTTTTTTTTTTTTTTTTTTTTTTTTTCTGCGGACACCCGGGGATCTCTTTCTGTCACCAGAGCATTGCGGGGCGATACGGAGAGATTTGGCATGAATTGGCACGCAATTTTGTTCTTTCGACTTGCATTTAAAACTTCCGAATAGTTCGGAAGACCTGCGGAGAGTTGCGACTATTTACAGAGAGTTGCGGATATTTTCGGATAGTTACAGATTGTTATAAATAATTATGTACAATATGACGATCCCTGCCAAGTCAATGTATTATGACAGCAAATTCATCAGATATTGGACTGTCTTACATTGTACACTGGGGAAAAGTGAAATTGAATTTACGTACAAGTTGTGAAAAGTTTTCGCATTTCTTTAATTTGCTTTACAGTAATGAAAGATATGTGAAATTTTGAACTTGAAGTTTGAATTTTATTTGTGCAGCTCAGATATGGATAAACATCACAATGTAAAGATTACATAACATAATTATACCACAAATAGAATACTATCTAGATCGATAAGTTAAACAGAGTAAGAAAATATTACAGTTATATGGAATAGACAAACTGTGGTTATGCTGTCATTGTGCAGCGATACTCATGACTTTCTGGGTTATGTTAAGGGGATTGTTATAATAAAGCGAAGCCTATACATTTCCAGAAAAAAAAAATCATTAGAACATTCGGACACCCCTCCCACACCCAAATACAATAAAAAAAAAAGTAATATCCATGGAGCGTAAAGTGGGTAAGACTATAGAGAAATACTAAATTCGTTCTCATTGTATATCGTTTATCGCTGTCCCACACCTTCCCGGCCACACACACACACACACACACACACGAAGGTTTGTTATTCCGAAGTTTCGTTTTTTTTCCGAGGCTTCATTTATCCGAAACACACAATTCCCTATACCTAGTGGTTCGTTGATCGAAAAATGAAATTCGGAATAACGAACCTTCGGAATAATGACCCTTCGGACGAATGAGCCTTCGGACGAATGAGCCTTCAGAATAACAAACTTTTGCAATAACGAAATGTAACCCCCTTCCCACATACCGACGCACACCCGAACCGATACCACATCCTTCCTGATGAAACGATTTCCCAATAATGATAAATAAGACATAATGGACTGTATGCAGAAAAGCAGCATCCGCCCGCAAGCAAGCTCCACTCCGAATTCATATACAAATCTGCCAAACAAACTCATCAAATTCAAAGCTGCTGATAAAATCAATATCAACATTTATGCCAGCAACAGCTTACTAGGTATCCCTCCCCACGCGCAGCTAAAAAACACATACGCAAAAAACTGACATAATAAAAACATTCTTCCATCACACACACACACACACACACACGCACGCACAAACGGACACTAAATCATCATGGGCACGCGCACATACACACTTCCTTGAAACCTCACCATGACTTTTTACATGGCATGTTTGCATGGATATAGCCATGTAAGTTATGTGTATTTCAATGATTATGTCCAGAACGATATTACCCAGCAAAATGTGCTTCGAGGGCGGGCGACAATCCGTGCCGCCAGCCCCCTACACAGATTGTCGCCAGGCGACAATCCTTGTAGGGGGCGACAATCCGTGTAGGGGCGACAATACGTGTCGCAACAATTGCAATCATGGAAAAGAATTCCATAAAATGTCAAGTAGCTTTTCGAAGAAAGACAGCTTAGGTTATGGCTATGAATGTTCTCAGTCATCCAGGTAAAGTAGACAGGAGTCAAAGAGGCTATCTACATAAAAAAAAAAAAAGAAAAGGGAGGAACCACCCTAAAACCGAGGAGGAGCTTGCAACACAACTTTTATAGCCGGAGCCTACTATTCGGCAGTTCGGAAGATTCCTCGGCGCTTTCCCTGTCACGGGTCAACAACCAATTGCCGCCGAAGATCAGTTGGCCTGATGAAGCGTCCTGGAAAGGACGTGAAATGTCGGTAATATACTCCTAAACACAAGTAAGTCCATGCAGTTGACTAGATTTACTGATATTATATTTTATGATAGCTTAGCTGGTTTCACTAAAGCTTCGTAAACATAATGCCCTTGAAATATTAAATGAATATCGCATCATGTCTCATGACATAATTTTATAATAGTAATGCATGAAATTAGCAGCAAATCTGTCTGGATTGAGAAGTTCAGAAAAATACTTGTTGTTTTCTTATTCGTTTTTTCCTTCTAATCATTCTTCTTCAATGATGACCATGCCCAACACGCCTGCACTTGGCTTTGATATTATCCCTCCAGCATTTTCATCAACACTTAATAATCCGCCCATACTTGACCTGGCTGGGATGCTCACTCGGCAATATTGCTCGGATGAAGAAGTGCGGCGCCCTTTCCGTATCCCCCTTCTCTCTTTTTGTTTCCTTGTTTCATTTTCCACCTCAGAAGAATACTGCATAGCCCATATTTAGCTTGAATATCTCAAATGGCCTCAAGGAAAAAAAAAAGTATCATGTTCAAGTTTCGTATTCAGCAACCCCGTAAAAGAGTAAAAAAAACATCAATGGCTTTACTTTTTTAACCATTTAGAAGAAAATACACATGAATATCTGAAGAGTTTGTTTGCAAAAACCGATAAGTCCATTTTTGAAGATTTTGAAGTACGGCCTATGTCATAGAGTACAAAATAAAACCTTTTAAATGAACATATTGGTTACTACATATAAAGGTATATTTTTGAAGTTATGGTCAAAAGAAGCAAAAATTTTCTTATTATTCTCTTTATTTTTCTTGACCTTTAATCGCAAATATCTCCATTTGGCAAATATGGACTTATCGGTTTTTGCAAACAAACTCTTCATCTGTTTTGGGAATTAATTTTGGCAGCCATCTTGAATATCTCAAAACCCTCAAGGATACAAGAGTTACATCATCCAGATTCAGATTCAGCATCCCCGAAATAGAGTAAAATTAGTTTAGAAAAATATCGGGCAGACGGCTAAACAAAGTTAACCCCAAAATCTGGCTTGGTCACATATGTAGAATTCATCATTGCTCAGTTTACTTTAGCAGTGGTTACACTCGGGAATCGAATCCGGGTCCCCTGGATCTCGAGGCAGACGCGCTACCGACTGAGCCAAATCACCGCCCTCAATGACCTTTCTATCTCTCCAATAGGATGTACACGGTGACAATTACCAATTCTTTGGGCAAACAAAGCACAGTTAGGGTGTAGGAAGGACTCACTTGCAGGGTGGTTGAGTCTACCCAGTGTCGCACATAACTTATACCCATAGCAGGAGCTGGCTGAAAGCCGAGAATCTGCGATTGATTCGTCTTCCATACCAAGCGGCATTGGAGAAATGTGATCCACTGCTGTTGTGATGAAGAGACAAAAAGAAAGAAAAAGAAGATCGAATAAAATAAAACAAGTCAAGAAAGTAACAGAAATGGCATTTGATGCCCCCAGACACCAGACACTGTAAGACATGGACTGGACTCAGTGGAGGATCCAGGAATTCCGTAAAGGGGAGGCACCTATACAAAATGAAAGGGGGCGCACGTGCCCCCATGTTTCGCTTTATTTCTTTTGTTTAAAAAAAAAATAAAAAAAATAAAGAGGGGCGCCCTCTCCAGGATCCGCCACTGGGACTAGATATGAGTATTTAAAGATGCATGGTCCCGGTGTTTTAGTCAAATGCGTACGCGGGCGCACGGCGCAGGTTTCCTATAGAGACCTATGCTATCGGCTCCTCTTTAGCGCTTACGCTTTGGCCCACTTCCCCGAGTCCGAAGAAGTCCGATTCACTGTAGTCAGTGGTCAGTTCAGCTCATGATTCGGCTGAGGGGGATGACAGCTTCAGCAAACTTCTTTTGTGATGTCATAATAAGAAGCACATATGAACGCACCATGGCATTACAACAGACTGCGCGATGCGCAGAGAAGACGACGAAGGCAACGTTACTTTGCAACACCTACGCGCTTTACTCTTGATGACAGCTCAACTTCGGCTCTCTTCGTATCAATGCTAACGGTGATCGGCAGTATCATCAACAGCGCCCCCTACACTACCGGGACTATGCACCTTTAAGTGTTGTTTGTTGCGATATTAGGGAGCTTTAGATTTTGACGTTTGAGACAACGCTTGTACTGGACGTTCTCCTCACCCCTGCGTCGTGCTGAAAAGTAGCTTTAGATTACGCGTGGGACGCAACGTATAAAAATAAAATCGCGCTCCCATATGATCGGTGCATGTAGTAGGATTTAAGGACTGTAATTTGACTTTGACCCATTCAAACGTTTATGCATTGAGTAATTTTCAAGGTATGGAAAAAAATGGAATTTCTGTATTGAATAGTAAATTGTTACCATTTTCATCTGGCCTTTGACCCTAAAATTCATTAGATAATCACTGTCAGGCAGAATATGCATAAATATGTAGTACGTTTCAAGATAACCTGAGCCACTTCCAAGATATGGAGGAAAAACTTAGTTCAGGACTTTCCCTTGATCTTTGACCTTTTGACCTTTGAGGCAAAAACAAAAGAAAAAAAAAACTTTCCAGATAATCTCTATTAGGTTATACATGCATACACCAAGTGTAAAAAAAAAAAAAAAACATCCTGCTGGCATTGCATAAACAAGAGGGAAATAGTAAAATTCTGAAGTGTTGCCCTTGTCTGTTGACCCCTGACCTTTGACCCCATGAACCCTAAATTCTCTAGATAATCACTGCCAGTCAGGACATGTAAATATACTATGTTCCATGAAGATACCTTGAACAATTGCCAAGGTACAAAGAAAAAAGGTGAAGTTTTAATGTTTTTACTTGACCTTTGACCTCATGACCCAAACTTTCACCAGAGAATCTTAATCGGGTAATACATTTATACACTAAGTTTCAAGAAAATATCTTCAGGCATTGCATAGATATGATGGAAATAGTGAAATTTTATGTATTTGAACTTGACCTTTTGACCTTTGACCTTGAGCATGTGCACCCCAAAGTTGATAGGCACAACTTCACCCCCTAATACACATACGTGCCAAGTTTTATTAAGATACCTCAAAAGGTTTTGATAGTTACCCTGTCCACAAAATTCATTACGGACGGACGGAAGGACGGACGGACGGACGGACAACCCGAAAACATAATGCCTCCGGCACCACTTCGTGGCGGAGGCATAAAAAAATGCGACGGAGCGAATTGAACGAGCCCGTGTGGAGCCGGGAAATGTGCAAACGCCTGGAAATGTGCAAACGCCAGGAATTGTGCAAACGTCTCGCCGGGAAATGTGCGAACGCCGGGAAATGTGCTAACGTCTTGCCAGGAAATGTGCAAACGCCGGGAAATGTGCAAACGTCTCGCCGGGAAATGTGCAAATTTCATCAACGGGAAATGTGCAAAAGTTCAATTTCGCCGAGAAATGTGCAAAACGTCGCCGGGAAATGTGCAAATCATTTACTTTAGCGATATTGTGTATAAAGGTAGTAGATAAACTCCATATCAGAACTGCCCATAACTTCCGCCATTTAGATTTTCTTAATGAAATCCTTGACAGATTTTAAACAAATTGGCAGATAGCACGATTATGGCAATAGGATCTCAATTTGTTTATATAGCAGCCACCCCCCCCCCCCCGGAAAAAGGGGAGGGGGCCTCAAAGTCCCAGAACTACGGTATTATCAAAATTCTTCTTGTATTATATAACCAAATAAGAATGAGATAGGTTGGTTCTTTAAAGATATTGATGACAGGAGTTCACGTTTAATGGCAGATCCAGGGATGCAGGGCACGGGGCCATAAGTGGGGAGGAGTCTTCAAATTGAAGCATCAGAGTCCCTAACTAGTGCTATGAAGACATTAATGACTGAAATTGCATGTTTGATTATGACGGATCCAGGGGCGTCCGGATCGCCGGGGGGCGGGGGGGATGAGGGGAGGAGAGGGATGTTCTACATTGTCAGTATCTTCTTGAAAAGTCTAGGACAGATTTTCACTAAACTTGTCAGATAGCCTCATTACGGTGATATGATCTTTATGAGTTGAAATTAGCCCCCAATCCTCCCCCACCCCCCATCCCGGCCGAAAGGGGGGGGGGGGGAGAGTTGAATCCTCAGAGTCCCTGAACTCTGGATTTTTTTTAAATCTTTTTCTGTCGAACAAAAAAAAAAAAAAAAAGATAGAGCTAAGTTAGTGCCTTGAGGACATTAATGACTGAAATTTCATGCTTGATTATGGCGGATCCAGGGGTGCCATGATTGAGGGTGGGGGAGGGGAAGTGAAGGAGAGGAGGGGGACCCTTTTTCATTTCATTTCATTTATTTCCAAATTCTCATTAAAATACATGTGGCAAAGAACAAGGTGAAGATAATAACATTACATTCGGTAATAGTATACATGTACGAGAAAAACAAGCACAATGAAGAGAGAAAAAAAAAAGAATTTAGAAAAACAAAGAGGAAATTCTAAGAGAGAAAATGGAGGAGCCAGCAGAGGCCATTGGCCTTTCTCCGGCTGGACTCCCACTTGAGATTTTTTTTCTTTGTACATTATAAGATACACTTAAATGGAGGGGAAAAAAAGACGATTAAAAAACAAGAAAAATAAAAAATAAAGACAGGCAAACTACGAGTGAAAATATGTAGAAAAAAATACACATTGCAGTCATCATATGAACGTTGTCAGATTAAATTTCTGCAGAAACTTCAATTATAATTATTCAACAAATATATTTTATATCTAGGTTTAAAAGAGGCAAGGGAAGGACATAACTTCATTTCTTCAGGCACAGAATTCCAAATATGTACTCCTTGATATTTAACAGATCTTTGCGATGTAACATATCTCAGAAGAGGTAAATATAAGTTACCAGTTTGTCTAGTGTTATATAAATGAATATCTCTTGTATATTTGAACATATCATCAAAGACAGAGGGTAACAACTTATGAGTATACATATACATAAATGAGGCTGTTTGTAATTTACATATATCAAATACAGTAAGAAGCTGGAGCTTTTTGAACAGAGGTTGGGAAGGTGTTGAAGGGTGAGAATTTGTTATTGCACGCAGTGACCTTTTCTGAAGTGTGAACACACGATTTAAAAGAGATTTTGCACATTGGCCCCAGATCATTGTACAATATGTTAAATGTGGCAATAAAGTGGCGTTATAGATATACAATAAGATCCTCAACGATAACAAATGTCTTATCCAATAAATCACACCTGTTGCACATGATATTTTATGCAAAACATCATCTATGTGGGGCGCCCAATTAAGATGTTCATCTATTAACACCAAGAAATGATGTACAAGACACTCGTTCTACCTTTTGATTATTTATAACAGCATCAGCTATATCATCTGCTATTCTCTTATTTTTCTGTTTAAATACTATACAGTTTGTTTTCTTCATATTAACCAACAGCTTATTTGATAAAAACCATTATTCAAGTTTGGGTATTTCAGTTGTTATGATAGATGTTATTTGGGTGGCGTTTCTACCAGATATAAATACACACACTACATTTGTATCATCTGCAAAGACAACTGAACTCAAATTACTACTAACATTTTGTATATCATTTATGTACAATAAAAATAATAAAGGGCCTAGAATAGATCCCTGGGGGACACCTGAGGTAATTCTTAGGAACGTGGAGCTGTTGCCATCAATACAAACAAATTGTTGTCTATTGCTTAAATAACTCTTAATCCATTCCAAAGAAATTCCACGTATGCCATAAAAATATAATTTTTGTAACAACATAGAATGATTCAGGGTGTCAAAGGCTTTCGACAGATCTAAAAAGATCCCAACACCTACATGACCAGCCTCAAAAGCTGTATTAAGATTGTTAATGAATTCCAGTAAAGCCATATATGTTGAGTGTCCAGATCGAAACCCAAATTGTTTATTATAAAGTATATCGTATTTATCAATAAAAGACATGAACTTAGCATACACAAGCTTCTCAAATATCTTTCCAAAAATTGACAACAAAGAAATTGGCCTGTAGTTTTCACACTGAGACTTATCGCCCTTCTTGTATATAGGCAAAACTTTAGCTATCTTTAGTTTTTCGGGAAAACAACCAGTTTGCAAAGATATATTAAGAATATGGGCCAATACTGGAGCAATAATATGTCTACACTTTTTCAAAACCATGGTGCTGATGTCATCATGACCTGGACTTTTGCCATCTTTCAGACTTAATGTTGCATTAATTACATCAGAGTTGGTTATGGGTGTGAAGAAAAATGAGTTTGGGAATTCACCAATAAGAAAATCAGATGGACTTTTCACTGAGGATGGAACACTTTTTGCAATATTCTCACCAACAGAGACAAAATATTCATTAAATAATTCTGACACTTCCACAGAATTTGATACAGACTTGTTATCTTTCACCAATAATGGGGAATCAATCTTACTCTTATATTTGAAAATACCATTAATAACATTCCATGTACCTTTCAAGTCATTTTTTACTCCCACGAATTTCTTACCATAAAAATCACGCTTAGCTTTTCTTATTGCATCATTAACAATATTTCTCTGTTTCTTATAAGCAGCCTCTCTATATAATGTAGGATTTTTTTACAAATTTGCGATAGTAAACATTTTTCTTTCGACAAAGTTTCCTTAAATTCTTATCAAACCATGGATTCATTTTTGTCCTATTATTACCCTTGGTCAATACCATTGGAAAACATGTATTGTATAAAGAACAAAATTTTGTAGAAAATATATCATATAACACATTAACATCATTTGTAAGATTGTGTATGATGTCATCCCAGTTAATCACAGTTAATTCTTCATAAAACAACAATATATTACTCTCATTAATATGTCGCACCAGAGATGAGCATGGCTCATTCACATTCTGTGTGTGTAAAGTTACATGAGATATGAGAAAAATTGGCATATGATCACTTACAGGGTAAGTGACTATACCTGACACATCAATATTGCACGGGTTATTAACAAATATATTGTCTAACAAAGATGATGATTCAGTTGTGACTCTGGTTGGCTTAGAAATAACAGGAAAGAAAGCATATGAATTCATGTATTGTATAAAGTCTTTGGAATTTGTATCATCCTGATTACAATGATTTATATTGAAATCTCCCATCATAAAACAGGATTTACGCTCGTTTGCAATTTTGAAGAGAATTGTCTCAACACTGTCTTTGAAGGCAAGAATAGGCTGACCAGGTGGTCTATATAACACTCCAATAATGACATTTGAATCGGAGTACAACTCAATACAAAACAATTCCACTTAATCTACAAATACATTCAGATCATCACGTATCTTATATTTTAGAGTGTCTTTTATGAAAAGACCCACTCCACCACCGGGACGGTTCCTTCTTCCCTTTCCAACAAAGTTATAACCACTTAGACCGTGTATAGGCAAAAGCTTCTCATTGTTATTCAACCAAGTTTCAGTAATCCCAAGCACTGAAAAACTAGTATTAACATTCGAAATACATGAGTACAATCTATCAATATTCTTTTTAAGACTACGAATATTACAATGAAAAAGATTGAGGGAGGAAGAGGTTCTTGTAGGTACATTATTCAGATCATAATATTGCGAACAAATATGCGGGTATATACAAGATTCATTCATATTGAAGGAATGTCACAAGGAGAGCTGATGACCCATGCCTGAATGAAAAGAAGTCTGCTTATATACAGAATTAAAACAATGAAAAAAATGTATGCTGTCAAACGTAGGAGTTTGCCTGCAAGTAATATGCTGTACAGTAGCCTGTCACTGAATTGCACAATGGAGATCATAGATATATACACACATGCCTTCGTTGTGAGAACTACAGAGGGCAAGAGACACAGAGGATAAAAACTGGGCTGTTACACTGAACATTAATTAAAAAAAAATAGTTTAAAATGTACATTAAACGCACAAGCATGTACAAGTTTTTGTGCAATATTATATACAATTGTAATAACACAGACTAATCAGAACTTGTAAAAGAGTTCAAAATTTGCTAAAACAGGCATAAAAAGACACCTGCCAGGGACCTACATGTACATCAGGACCCTTACTGATACAATAAATCAATACATATGATAAAAAAAAAAAGAAAGAGTACTGACATGACATGAGAGCACAAAATACAATATGTACAAAGTCAACGATTTACATTGTAGCTCAGGGCATATCACATACACATTACAACTGCAAACGAGTACAATCGCTGACTGAGGAGATAACGCATGGTCTGGGAGATGGCTGACCCCGTTGTGTCTTCAGTTGTGCGAAGATTCTGCCATCAGATGTCCATGCACTCGCGACCTTCTTACTTGTGTAAACTTTCCTGTAGAGCTCTTGTTTTCTGGCTGTCAGGTCCTCTTGGATCGAAATACCACTGCCCTTGAGCTTCCTTCTAGCAGTGATTACCTTGCTCCGTGTCTTGTAGCTGCAGAATTTCACGAGAATACCGCGATGCTTGCCATCCTGCGTCTTGCCTACACGATGACATCTGTCGATGTCTGTCGCAGAGATCTCCAGATCTAGACGCTCGCGGAGTACACCTAGGGCCAGCTGTTCAGTTGATTCACTAGGAGATTCCTTCAAGCCGAAGATTCGAAGTGAATTCCTTCTCGAATACTGCTGCAGGTCATGTAGCTGGTGTTCCACAGAAGAGAGTCGGTGTTCACAGGATGTCAACTGGGATGACAGGGAGTCAATCTCCTTTCTTTTCTCCTGCAGTTGTACTTGTAGGTCGTGTATCTGGCCGGTGTTCTTTTCTATGTCGACAGAGAATGATTTTGACGTCGCATCAACAACCTCCTTGACTACTGTTTTGATGATCTCACGCATTTTGGCAAGAAATCCGTCATTTCCAAGAAGTTCGTCTACAATAGTAGCGATTGATAGGTCAGCAGATTTCTTGGTTGAAGGCATGATGACGACTGATTATGGGTCACAGTGAAATCAAAGATACACAACGGTACAGAGAAGTCGTAGAGGGCAAGATGGCGGGCGGGGCGTGCGCGGCGTGGTAGTAGGGATCTGCAGATTACACCGCGGAACCGCACATCAACTTCAATCAGTGGGACCGATGCATAGCGTCAGTGAGGCTAGAGTTGGCAGAGTAGAAAGACTCGGCATTAAAAATGTTGATAAGACAGCAGATACCACTTACGTTATATGGCAGTCAGTCCCTTGCAAGTGCATGAGGTATAGGTAGTTGATTTTTACATGATGAAAATAATGGACGGATGAAGAAAATCGAGAAAATCGAGAAAATTGCGGTCTATAAGGCTCCGGCTAGTTCGTCAACTAGACTATAGATTGTCCACATTTACTGCATCTTCTTGATAAATCTCAAGAAGGATTTTCACCAAATTTGGCAGATACCATCTTTACGGTGATATGATCTTATATGGTAAAATGAGCCCCACCCCCTCCCACCGCCAAGGGGGGGGGGGGAGGAGGAGGAGTTGAAGTTTCAGGTCCCTAAACTCTGGAATTTGTAATCTTCTTCTGTTGAACCGAAGAATATGGACTACGTTATATGAAGACAATATAGTTACTAAAATTTCAGGTTTGATTATGATGGGTCCAGGAGTGCCCTGATAAGGGATGTGAGGGGGAGGAAGGGGATTTTCCACATTTTCTGCATAGTCTTGTAAAATCTATGACGGATTTTCACCAAACTTGGCAGATAGTATATTTATGGTGATTCGATCTTAATTTGTTAAATTGAATCCCCCCCCCCCCCCGCCGACGAGGAGGGGGGGGGGGGGGTTGAACCCTCAGAGTCTCTATTCTCTTGATTTTCTTGTACTTCTGTCGAACCGAAAAAGTTAGTGCTGTAAAGACAATAATGACCGAAATCTCATGTTTAATTTTATGGCGGGTCTCGGGGTGCTCTGATCGGGGATAGGTGAGGGGGAGGGGGTGCTGTTCGTTATTCCGATGGGTCGTTAATCCGAAACACGCAAAGTCCCTATATCTAGAGGTTCGTTAACCCTAACTTACCGCGGGGGGGGGAAGGGGGGCATAATGCCCCCCCCCCCCCCCCGACGAATTCCGCGACCATTCCGGCGCGCAATTTTTTTTTGACCGCACCGCTAGCTGACTTTTTAATTTCAAGTCTCGCACAACTTTTGAGACCAAATTTGTCGCGCCCGGGCATACCGTTCCGAAGCCACGCCCCTTCAAAAAAATTTCGTCAACCCCAAAATTGCTCAAAAACGTGATTTTGTGTACAAAGTCAATACAAATTGTGTTTTTTTTTTTCAATTAATTCATATAAAAGTTCATATTTCTAATTTTAATGGCTGAAATCAATTTATTTCAATGTAACTATGCTTTGAAAAATTTCAACTTCAACCCCCCCCCCTTAAGCGGTGTCTGTGTGTGTGTGTATGGGAGGGGGGCTCATTTTAACAAATTAAGTGTATATCATCGTAAAGAGGCAATCTGCCAATTTTGGTGAAAATACAACTATGCTTTAAAAAATTTGTATGACAAATTCTGCTGAAAAAAACTACAAAAACAAAAGTTAGAAAAAAACAAGGAAATATATAGAAAATTGATAAAACAATAAAAACATAGAAAAATAATTTTGATTCTGATTTTATTAACGCACAAATGTTTGGAATGTCACTAGGAATATTTACACCAAAAATCAGCATTCCATACGCTTTTATAAGCCAATTACAGACGAAAATGTGTTTTTTTTTTGTATATATTTGTATAATTAATTTATCTAAAATAGAAAATGCAAATTATTTGAAAATCTAACTAAACAATCTTGTAGATTACATCCGGCGTTATGTTCGGTGGAATACAGAATTTTATTAAAAACCCTATACATATATTATGGAAAAAAAAATAACGGAATACATACTTTTTAAAGAAATTTTCTATACAACCAAGAGTAATAGAACACATTCTTATCACATTTTTAGAAGGTAGATCTATACTTTGATGAAATTTCACGTCTGCTTACTAAATGACGTGGGGGCTACCCTGGTCTTATCCCTAGCTTTGGGGAAGGGGAACAACTTGGACTTGATGCCCCTTCGAACAAAGTGGGATTATATCACACTAGAGATGCTACCTCCCACGTTCGGTGAAAATCCGTCAAAAAATTCTCAAGAGGATGCAGAATATGTGAAAATCCGACACAATCAAACGTGAAATAGCATTTCAGGCATTAATGTCTTCATAGCACTAACTAAGCTCTCTTTTCAGGTTTGACAGAAGAAGATAAAATTTGAGTTTAGGGACTCCGAGGCTTCAACCCCCCCCCCCCCTTAAGCAGTGTGTGTGTGTGTGTGTGTGGGAGGGGGCTCATTTTAACAAATTAGGCCTAAGTGTATATCACCGTAAAGAGGCAATCTGCCAATTTTGGTGAAAATCCGTCGTACATTTTTCAAGAAGATGCTGAACATGTGGAAAATTCCTCTCCTTGCCCTCACTCCCCTCGATCTGGAGACCCCTTGATCCGCGCCATAACTAAACATGAAATTTCATTCATTAACGCTATGTCTTCATAGCACTAACTAAACTCTATCTTTATCGGCTTGACAGAAGAAGATAAAAAAAAAAATCCAGAGTTTTGGGGACGCTGAAACTTCAACCCTGGCCCCGCAGCCCCACCCCTCCCCCTTCGGCGGTGGGGGAAGGAGGGGGGGGGGGGGGGCTCATTTCTCAGTTCTTTCTTTTTCGGTTCGACAGATGAAGAAAAAAAAATTCAAGCGTTTAGGGACTCTGAGGCTTCAACTCCTCCTCCCTCCACCCCCCTATAGGACTGGTGTGGGGGGCTTATTTTGACAAATTACGATCATATCACCATTAAGATGTTATCTGCCAAATCTGGTGAAAATTCGTTGTAGGGTTTGCAAGAAAATGCTGAAAATGTAATAAAAAAAAGACAGATGGTTGCTAAGACAGGTGGTAAAGATGGTAATGGTTCGTGCGCAGCTTTGATTGAGAGTTTCTCTTCCATCTCTACATAATATAGGTGAAATGAATGGTTTGCACATTTCCCGGCGACGTTTTGCACATTTCCCGGCAAAATTGAACATTTGCACATTTCCCTGCGTCACGTTTGCACATTTCCCGTTGATGAAATTTAGAGATTTGCACATTTCCCGGCACGACGTTTGCACATTTCCCGGCGTTTGCACATTTCCCGGCGAGACGTTTGCACATTTCCAGGCGTTTGCACATTTCCCGGCTCCACAGGGTGATAGGGGCTGTTTTTCTTGATTTATTGCAAAGAAAGTTGCAGAAAGAAAGAAATATCTCAATACATCGAAGATAAGCTTTAATTTCAACCAAGTTTTTCGATGCAATTTCGACGTCATATGAAAAAACGAAGGGCATTTGACGATAGTGCAAAGTCTCAGCTACAACATATTAAAATCTGGGAGAAATTCACCGAAAGGTAAGTGAGCTAGTGCTCGATAAAGACAGTCATGTCAATTTTCACATCTAAAAAAATTCACTCCCATAGAGATAACACGTCATAACGAAGATAAAGAAAGAAGTACATATGACCTTTGACCCAACTTTGCACAGACAAGATGGCATCTGAGCAAAAAGCGTTTATTTTGTGAAATGATCCTTGTAACATTGTCTTTGCGTGTGCAAAATATGGGAAAGATAGGACATGTATTCACTAAGATACAGGATGAAACATTTTTGACCTTTGACCCTAATTTACATACCCAAGATGGTGTCTGATCAAGTAGTTGTTTTTTTTTTTTTGAAATAATGTACGTGACATGAACTAAACATGCGCAAAATATGGTGATGATAGGGTATGTTTTTCTTGAGTTATTGCAAAGAAAGTTGCAGAAAGAAAGAAATGTTCCAATACATCGAAGATAAGATTTAATTTCAACCAACTTTTTTGACGTGATGCCGACATCGTATGAAAAAAAACGGAGGGCACAATCACTATAGCCCAAAGTCTTAGCTACAACATATTAAAATCTGGGAGAAATTCATCGAAGCATAAGTGAGCTAATGCTCGATAAAGACAGTCATGTCAATTTTCATTTCCAGAAAAAACTGCACTCCCAAAGAGATAACACGTAAACTGGTCAAATTTGACAAGATGACTTTTAATCCATTTTTACGAGGTGATGGCGTCATCCAATCAAAAGTTTGTAATTAAATTTTTGAAAGAACATTAAATAAGCTACAACATACTGAAATCTCGGTGAAAATTGGCAAAGGATTAGTGAGATACGCTCGAATGAACTTGAAATTTGATGACGACATTTTGAAAATTTACTTTTTTTACTTTATTAAGCAATTTGATATCTTTTAATCATTTTGTCAGCATAGCCAACCCATGAAATGACATGGACAACTCATCAGCTTTCAGAATGTGTCAAGAAAATGGGGGGTCACCGTCCATCCTGACGAGTAAAATCGGATTTAAAATTGGCGTTTTTTTGGCATAGTTGCACGGTGTATCCCCATTGACGCACGCGCGGAATTTTGAATTTGACGGGCCCGTATGACGTCATATTGAGTCGGATCGACTTGAAACTTGGTAGAAATAATCCTTGACATTTTGGATATCCGATCCGTGTGGAAAAAATGGAAAATTTCTATTTCATATTAGCTGTGCGTGCGAATATGTGCGCGCGCTTACGCGTCCGTCCGATTTTTAGAATTTTTCAAAAAATGCTTTAAATGGTCTGAAACGTGTGCAAAAAAAAATTGAGCTCGATTTGAGCAGACAAATTTTTCAACGTGCGCGTACGCGCGCGTTTTGAAATAAGAATGAATTTTGAGAATATGAGTAGAATCAGCTTGACTTGAAATATATGTGACGTAAATTTCAAGAAAATATTCCATTCCATTAATGAGATATGCATGAAAAAGTGTTTTCATATAATGACGTCATAGTGACGTCACGGTCGACTGATCATTATGAGTTTACTTGCGCTGTCGTCTTTGCGACATGACACATTATGGTATAAGTTTGACATTGAGAGGCAATGCACTTTCTGAGCTAACCTCTGCACAACTTTTGAGGAGAAATAAAGAAAGAAACAAAGAAAGAAGAATAAAGAATCAGTACAGATATAGAAGGTGATCCGAGAGGATACTTCATGCAATTCGGTCTGAAATGCAGGATGGTGAAGTTTTTTATCGCACTGTGTCAGCCGCTGTTCCTGTCAACATATGTAAGTGGACGTAGAGTCCCTAATATTCAAACGATTTCTTTTAATAGCCGATGCAAGTATAAATGAATGCACTGCTATAAATGCAGAGTATATTGTGTAGATCCTATAACACTGATAACTTTGTAAAATTCGTGTCAGTGTGAATTATCAAAATCTAACGCTATAGTGGTTCATTCATTTGCAACATTTTCTTTCCCTGCCGACCACGGCAGCTGTCCGAATCGGATGTTCAATAACTCAATATTCCGTAATCTAACAATGTATAAGAAAAATGATATTCATGTAATGTAAGAATATGAAGAGTTTGTTTGCAAAAACCGATAAGTCCATATTTGCCAAATGGAGATATTTGCAATTAAAGGTCAAGAAAAATAAAGAGAATAATAAGAAAAAATTGCTTCTTTTGGCCATAACTTCAAAAATATGCCTTTATATGTAGTGACCAATATATCATTTAACTCTTTATGTGCCATGGTGGAAACCCCCTGTGTGCCACGTTATTCTAAGACACGAAGGTAGTCATGCTTTGAGAAAGAATTCTTTTTTTCCAATTTGTATAACTTCTACGAATTTCTGTTAAGATGGGCGTAATAGTAGGCAAAGTTAATGAGGAATGCCAAGCTTTGTTTCGATATAAATTGTATGCCGACTCTATTTTCAATTTTTTATTTTAGTGACCAGTTGCTACATTACTATAAAGGCATGACTTTTGCACATTAAACCGTGACAGAAACATAGAATGTACGAGTAAATCTAGTTGGGAACATCGCTTGATAGTCGTTCACCACATAGAATGCAAGCCGTATATGATAGGAACAAAAGCACAAGAAACGCTTTCATAGTGCCGCGGGATTAGCAGTAATTAGCGGTTTATCGATCGGTCTTGGCGGCTTTGTTTGTTGAGCAGAATATGCGAAGTTGGCACGCCGTCGACTGAGTCGGAGGTGCGAACGTGGCACATAAAGAGTTAAAGGGTATTATTTTGTACTTTATGACCGAAGCCGTACTGCAAAATCTTCAAAAATGGACTTATCGGTTTTTGCAAACAAACTCTTCATATATTATGTATGTATATGTATATATATATATATATATATATATATATATATATATACATACATATCAGGTTTTAACGTACATTGAAAATGGGGAAAGTTAAAACAATTTATTCCCGGGACAAGACTACTACATGGATTAGCATGTCTGGGCCGACCGCCGAGACGAGGCCGGCGAGGTCTCTCAGGACCAATAAACTTCTGCGTCGGCAAGAGACTAGCTGCAGCCATCGCGTTATGCTTGGCAGTTGTATGAGGAATTGATGGCATTATCTTCGTGGTCACTGAGAAGGCAGGTTGTCCAAAATATTTTTGTTGCCGATAAGACCACAATGAGAAAATTATGCCGAAACGCGGGAGTGCAACGGGCCGGGCACGGGGAAGCGGTGTATAAGGCGGGGTCGCAGGACATCGGTAGCTGCACCACCGTCTAGCCGGGGCAGGGGGCGAACTCGACGGGGACCCGACTCGCCAACGACAACATCCGTCACGACTTCGGTGTCGTCCCCGCCGCCCCCGCAGGCACACCCTTCGGAGTCGCAGCCCGGGACCTCTTCTGGAGGGACGAGAAACCGACCCGAAACAGCTGCTAACGGTGAGTTTCTGCCATTTCCGCTCTTTTCGCATGTAGGGGATGGGGCGCCGGCCGATAATGCCGACGTTTTCGCGCCCCATCCCAGCTCGCAGTTTACTGCTCAGCCTGGCTTAGCCACGCAGGCTCCCCATGTTTTAAGGGATGCAGCGTCGGGGGGCAGCATTTTCGCGCAGCCGCAGGCGATCTCGGAGCTAGGCGACGACCTAGGGTTGCATGTTCAGCCTGCTGTGAAAGAGCGCATCTGGAAAGGGGAGTTTGTGGAGCTTGGGCAATTGCTAAAATTCGACCCGCTCCCCACGAGTCAATCGCTCATGCTCGCGGTCGACTCCGTAGGTGGAGGTCTGCAGCTGAAGCCCCAGTCGCGCTCGCCGTCCATTCGCTCTATTGAAAAATGGACGAATGCCATGCTGGTGTTCGTGGCCATTTTCGCGGAGCGCCATGCTTCTCGCGTGCGCGAGCTGCTAAAATACATGATTATTGTGCGCACGGCTGCCGAGTGTGGGTACAACTGGCACGATTATGATGTTCAATTTCGGCTAAGGCACGCGAGGCAGCCGCAGATGTCTTGGGCAAGAGTGGACAGTGAGCTCTGGCTACTCGTTGCCACAACGCAAGCGCGGATTTTTCGTTCCTACGGGCAGTCTGCAGCGGGGTACCCCCAGCGAAGCAACCAGCGCCCACCCCCCTTCCAACCTAACAGAGCACGACCGCGGGGGTCCAATGTATGCTTTGCATTCAATGGAGGGGGCTGCCTGCGGGGGAAACGGTGCCGTTACGCGCACAGATGCCTGCGTTACAGCGACCCCTCGCACGGCGCAGCGGCGTGTGCAAAATCAAAGTCGTCCGCTAGCCAGTAACGGACCTGCTCCCACCTCCATTGATATTACTAGTCCAAGCAATTTGTCATCTCCTCTGCCGGTTCTAAATCTACTTTCTCCGCATTCACATCGGTCGCTCGCGCCCACTCCCGTTTTTTTGGACCGCTTATTACCCTTTCTGCACTCATATCATCACCAAGGCGATGTCCGTTCCTTAATCCGATGTTTTACGCATGGTTTCCCCCTAGGTTTCAATGGCGAGCGTGTCTCCATGACTGCAACGAACTTGAAGTCGGCCTTTGACCATCCCCAAATAGTAAAAGCGAAGATTGACAAGGAAATACAATTAGGTAGGATAGCCGGCCCCTTTCCTTCTCCCCCCTTTCAGAATTTTCGATGTTCTCCCATAGGGGTAGTCCCTAAGAGCACTCCAGGGGAATTCCGTCTGATTCATCATTTATCTTCTCCTAGGGGGTCTTCAGTAAACGATAGTATCGATCGGAAAGAGTGCACAGTGGTTTACAGCAGTTTCGATGATGCAGTAGCCCTAGTTGTTTCACTGGGACATGGGGCTTATATGGGGAAGGCAGATATCAAGTCAGCATTTAGGTTGTTGCCGGTGGACCCAAATGATTTCGATCTTCTTGGAATGTGTGTGGATGGGCAATTTTTCTTCGATCGATGCATGCCCATGGGTTGTTCTGTGTCGTGCGCAGTCTTTGAGAAATTTAGTACATTTCTTCAGGATTGTTGCAGGCGTATCGCAGGGGTGCAAACCATATTACACTATCTCGATGACTTCTTTTTCGCAGGTGCATCGGCTGCAGAATGCGAACACATAAATGCATTGTTTCAGGGCGATGTGTGAGCGTTTTGGGGTGCCCATAGCGGAAGGCAAGACAGAAGGTCCGGTGCAGCAAATCACATACCTAGGTCTTCAGATTGATGCATCCACCCTGCAGGTACAGGTTCCGGAAGTCAAAGTTTTGGCCCTTCTCAGCATGCTGCGCGAGTTTCTGGTCAAGTCCAAGGTCACATTGCGGGAAATGCAATCGCTCATAGGCAGCCTTAACTTCATATGTAAGGCGATTGGGCCCGGTAGGGCCTTTCTCCGTCGACTAATCGATCTCACGCGCGGGGGAAGTCTGCCTCACCACCGAATTCGAATTTCTTCCGGGGCTAAGGCCGACATTTCTGCTTGAATCGAATTTCTACGCCATTTCAATGGGACGGTGAAAATTCCAGATCAAGTGTGGCATGGGAACGCCTCCTTTCATTTCTATTCAGATGCGGCAGCAAGCATTGGTTTCGGTGTCTATTTCGATGGGAAATGGGCTCAACCTAAATGGCCGGAGGACGTCCTCGCCTGCCAGTATTCGATCGCATTTCTGGAGCTGTTTCCAATTGTTGTGGGAGTTTCGCTATGGGGTGATCAATTGACAGACAAGAAGGTAGTATTTTGGTCAGACAACCAAGCAGTTGTGGCGGTAATTAACAAACAATCGTCCACATGCAGGCACATCTTGACTCTTATACGCCGTTTAGTTCTGCTGTGTCTGAAATGGAATATTTGGTTTCGAGCCAAGTATGTGCCCGGTGTTAATAATGACATTGCTGACTCTCTATCACGCTTCCAGATGGGCAGATTTCGTCGCCTGGCTCCCGATGCCGACAGCGTGGGGACACCACTCCCAGTCCAACTTTGGACCAACTTCACGGGGAACAAGCCCTCTTGCTAGAATCTTCCAGGGCCCGAAACACCATGAGTACGTACCGCCAAGCGTGGTCAGCTTTCCAAGCCTTCCGACGCTCCTATCACTTTGATATCACAGCGGCCCCTACTACTGAGCAGATAGCTCTATTTATTTCTTATCTGTCTTGGCACGGTTATTCCCCGAACACGATTGCCACGTACGTTTCGGGCTTGTCGTTTTGCTTACGCGGGCATAAGGAAGAGGACATTACGAACAGTTTTCCAATTAAACACTTAATTGAAGGATGTAGACGGTTTCATGCCAGGGAAGATATTCGTTGCCCCATTACGCTGACTATTTTGCGGCGCCTGTTACGCGCGTTACCTTCTGTTTGTGCGAATTCGTATGATTGTATTATGTTGACCTCCGCTTTTCTTGTTGCGTTTTTGGGTTTCCTACGAATAGGCGAATTCACAGCCACGCCACAGCGCGTCCCCTTGTTGACCGATGACGTCACCATTAAGGGAAATCCCCCTCACCGACGCTTGGTCTTAACGATTCGGTTGTCCAAAACAGATCAGCGTGGCGCGGGACGTGTCATAATCATTCCAGCGAGTGCATGTGCGTCACTCTGCCCGGTGCGGGCGGCTTTGAATTATTTGCGCATTCGTTCTGAGCAGAGAGGGGCATTTTTTCAGCAATTCAATACCACTCCCTTGTCAAGATTTGAATTTAATCGCATTTTGCGGCGCTGCGGTTCATTTGTCGGTCTCCCGCTGCAATGTTACACAGCTCACTCCTTTAGAATAGGGGCAGCTACATCTGCAGCTATGGCGGGCTACTCAGACGAACAAATTCAAGTAATGGGGCGATGGGCATCTCACTCGTACCGTCGTTATATTCGTTTAGACGTGTTAACATAGACGGGGACAAGCGTCGGAGTACCGACTTACCTATACGTAATTTAAGCCCCAGTGCCCTTATAAAAAAAAAAAAAAAACATGGTTTTACAACCGTAACTATGGTATAACCATGGTTATGGACGGTTTTACAATGGATCGATGGTAGTCCATGATTTTTAATTCATATCCATGGTAAATGTGTGGCGAAAGTGTGGTAATACCATTGTTAAAATACCATAGTTATGATAACATGATAAAACTTTATTTTATGACGGTTTTAAAACCATGGTGAAAAAATTATTGTTATACCACAGTTTTAAGAAATTAAAAAAACAATGGTGAGAAAACCACGACAAAACCATCGTTCTACTTTGGTAAAAAAAAACCATAATAATATAACAATGGTTGTAACCATGGTTTCACAATAGTATAAAAACAATGGTTAGGAAACCATGGTGTAACTCTCGTTCTACCAAGGTTGAAAACCATCGTTATTAAACCATGATTTCATCATGGTTTTATGATAGTGTAAAAAAGATAGTAATAAAACCATGATTTTAACCATGGTATTATGATAGCACAAAAACACTAGTTATAATACCATGGTTAAACTTTCGTTTTACAAAGGTTAAAAATGATGGGTATTAATCATGATATTAACCATGGTTTTATCATAGTTAAAAAATGATGGTTATATAACCATGGCTCTAACAGTGGTTTAATGAAAGTGTTTTAAAACCATGGTTAAAAAATTATCGTTATACCACAGTTTTAAGAAATTAAAAAAAAACAATGGTGAGAAAACCACAACAACACTATCGTTCTACTTTGGTAAAAATAACATAATAATATAACAATGGTTGTAACCATGGTTTCACAATAGTATAAAAGCAATGGTTAGGAAACGATGGTGTAACTCTCGTTCTACTAAGGTTGAAAACCATCGTTATTA
Organism: Diadema setosum; assembly: GCF_964275005.1. Classification (NCBI taxonomy): domain Eukaryota; kingdom Metazoa; phylum Echinodermata; class Echinoidea; order Diadematoida; family Diadematidae; genus Diadema; species Diadema setosum. The sequence goes on from NC_092687.1 coordinate 35,506,268, forward strand.
AACCATGATTTTATCATGGTTTTATGATAGTGTAAAAAAGATAGTAATAAAACCATGATTTTAACCATGGTATTATGATAGCACAAAAACACTAGTTATAATACCATGGTTAAACTTTCGTTTTACGAAGGTTAAAAATGATGGGTATTAACCATGATATTAACCATGGTTTTATCATAGTTAAAAAATGATGGTTATATAACCATGGCTCTAACAGTGGTTTAATGAAAGTGTTTTAAAACCATGGTTAAAAAATTATCGTTATACCACAGTTTTAAGAAATTAAAAAAACAGTGGTGAGAAAACCACAACAAGACTATCGTTCTACTTTGGTAAAAATAACATAATAATATAACAATGGTTGTAACCATGGTTTCACAATAGTATAAAAGCAATGGTTAGGAAACCATGGTGTAACTCTCGTTCTACTAAGGTTGAAAACCATCGTTATAAAACCATGATTTTAACCGTGGTTTTATGATAGCACAAAAACACTAGTTATAATACCATGGTTAAACTTTCGTTTTACAAAGGTTGAAAACGATGGCTATTAACCATGATTATATTAACCATGGTTTTATCATAGTTAAAACATGATGGTTAGGCTATATAACCATGACTTTAACAGTGGTTTAACAAAAGTGTGAAAACAACGGTTTTAAACAATCGTTCAAATTCCATTTTACCAAGGAAAACGATGGTCATAGCTACACCAGGATTTGAACCATGGTTTTATCATAGTGTGATGTGCAAAGGATGGTTATGAAACATTGATTGGTTCTACGAACCGTGGTTTCATGAAAGTGAAGAGGCGGTTAAAAAGCCATGATTTTCACCATGGTTGTATGATAGCTCATAAGAACAGTGGTTATAAAACCGTGGTTTAACTTTTGTTTACCCACGGTTGAAAAAGTGGTTATTTTAATAATGGTTTCAACCGTGGTTTCATGCTGATCAGATATAGAGTGCAGAAAAACCATATTCTAGAATTTCTAACCATGGAACATTGTATGATAGCATAAGAACAGTGGTTATTAAACCATGGTTAACTTTTTGTTTTACCAAAGTTTAAACCACGTGCACTATGATTATTGAATGATGTCGATCACAAAAATCAATATGAAAACTCTTAATTTGATGGCCGCAATGCCAATGCAAGTCATGACGGACATTCATCTAACGCAACCACCCGCACCCGTTTGGCTTCAACAGGATTATGTAAACAAACAGTAGTCTTACCATTGCAAACAAAAAGCTGCTTCACTTGGTTGATTTACAGCATTCCTAAAATGCAACATCTATTCACTACGGAATAAAGCACGTAAAAAACCTTAAATAAGATTACATACTCGTGAAAAAAAAATAAAAAAAAAGGTAGTAACTCATTGCCGCCCGTTCGTTCCCCGTAGCTTTGACATGTACACACAACAATAGAAAACTATATGAATGCAATCGGCGTGTAGTAATTGTGTACGATGAATGGGAGATCCGGGTTGTTGATATGAGGCTCGTTCGTACCAAAGATCACAACAAAAATATATTTCCAAATATATGGAGCACAAAAAATATTGACACATTAAAAAAAAAAAAAAAAAAAAAACATTAATTTGCAATAAAAAAAAGTTGTAAACATATATTTTTTATTCAGAACCAAAAATTTAATGATTACAAGTTTTCCTGATAATAATGTAACGTAAGAGGTCATGTGCGTGTTGTTGTTGTCGCTGATTGAACCTTACGTGTATGTACTGCTGAACCGTTAGTCCGCGACCGCGCTCAAAAACCACACATAACACACGGCCGGCTACGTACGATTGATGTTCATCATTTCAAACGCTCTTTCGTGATGATCTCTGACCGGAATCAAACATCTCGACGTACGAACCATCTGATATTTTCAGAAATGGCTAGCAAACGGCCCCTAAGAAAAAGAGGAACTGCTCCTTTGGGATTCTTTGAGGAAGGTTGGTCAACGTAACTTTTAATACATTATTAGTAGACCTAATCTTAGCTAAAATAATTACCAGCGAGATTTGAATTGAATTGTCCCGACCGACCCGGGGCCTGCAGCGGCCCTGCCCCTGCTGTGCAAATTTCGCATGATCGTATCAAGTGGGGATAACCAGTCCAGTAGACTGTTCTGTATCTGAAAGTACGTGACTGAGTCAGTGAGTGTGAGAGTATGACATGAGAGCTCAAGAGTTTGGAATGAGTTGTTCTAACTCAGCTACTGTATATGTACTGAACTGTTAGTGTTACTGTGTCACGTAAATTCTACAAGTTATCTACGGTAACTAGATTCTATACACAACCCAGTCGCTGTAGACAGTGTAGATCTAACCCTGTTATAGTGGTAGTATGGTTGGGGCACCACCTATCGGCAGGGCACCTTCCCATCGGCACCCTGCGTATCATGGCTGTTTGCGTATAGAACGAAAAGGTACGCGCGGGATTAAGTGTCATGAGCTATAAAAACAATGAAAACGAAGAAACGAAAATCAAACTCAAACAAACCAAGCTAAAAATTACACATCCGCTCAGTAACGACGCATGGCTGTGAAATTCACGTGTATTACCTATGGCCTGTGAAATTCACGTGTATTACCTATGCTGTGAAATTCACGTGTATACCTATGGAGGTTAGGGGGTGCCGATCGCAAGGTTCCCTTAATTTAGCTGCGCGAAGAAAATGAAACGCACGCGCTAAAATTGCGCTATTTTAAAACGGAGATTCATAATCAACGAGACGGTCACGACATTCAAAACTGCAGTATTTATGGCATATTTGAGGTAAGAATTAGGCGGATTTGTGTTATATTTTTAGAATAAACAAGCTACAGATCCTTAGGGTGACGATACGTGGTACCCCCAACCCTACTAGTAGCGACAGGCTATGATTTATTTGCACATCGTACTCTAACAGCGTCTGGTCGGGCTAACAAGACGGTAGTCGGTAGTGCTAACAGTTAGGCGTAATCCCTAACAATGTTAGGAGGCATAGGCCTACCTCATATTGGGTGGTGATATCAGGTTCGGTGCAAGCTACATCAACAACACTATTTTCTGCTAACTCTGTTAGGACTTCTAGTGGTAACTGCTCCAGTGAATCAAGAGTATCAGTAGAAGCTACGCTAAGACACAAGGGCTTACTCCTGCGAACTAGTACGCTCATGGGCGAAATACGGACGCCATTCCGCCATTGAAAGCAACAGACCGATAGATTGATTAGAGGGCGTACTGTATATTTCGCGATCATGATATCAGTGCCGTATCACTGGGTCCTCGTATTTCTGTCTCCCTTTCATTTTCCCCTTTTTAGGGGGCATACAGGGGAAGATATGTACGATATGTGCCGATGTACATGTCTGTACTTAGAATCTTGTTTTGTCGTAAAGAAGTATCATTCCTGTCTAACCATGAAATGTATTTGAAAAAAAATGTCATTTACTTTGCAATCGCAATCTGCAGGCCCACAAAGTTTGAGCTGAAGTAGGTAGACCAAACTATGTTTCGGGAGGGAGAGAGAAAGAGATAGGTGGCGTTTGTCAGCTCAAACACAAACTTGCTGAGGGACTACTGATAAAAAAGTAATTACATTACTTCATTTTTTTTTTTACATATTGACAGAAAATATACTTTGTGTGATATTTTGAGGTCTGAAATGCAATTCTACCGCTGTGTGCTTCCTTTTAAAATGAAGAAAATGAAAGGAAGGTAGGGTTTGCTCCATAGGCTCACGTGTTTAAGAAGCTTGCGGTATTATTACTAAATTGGCTGCCATTGGGCTCCATGTTGGGCTCCCGCTCCATGCCGTACTACACCCGTTTGCGTGCGAAGTCGTGAGAGTACGCCCTCTTAGCTTCTATACTCTTTGATTGTGTCTCAGCACTAACTTAAGCGCTGGCAGCCACTGACACTGGCGATAAAACTGAAGTGAACTTGAAGTCCGTAGGTGCTGGTAGGATGACCTCAAAAATATGTCATAAATTTCTGGTTGCTGGTGCTGGGCAAACTTGTGAAAGATTCGTCTGTCCGAAGGAGGAGTCTTTTATTTTATTTTATTTTTTTTTTTGACGTTATGGCTCTCTACCTCCGGACTATGTCTATAGGAGGGGATCCGTAAAGCCAGATGCAGTCTCTGCTCCGTGGAACATATCCCCGTCGACGAGATACAGACCAATCTTTCGGTGAAGTGCTGGGCTTGGTGTTGAAATCAAAGAATGTCGTCTGCTGAACCTAGCTCCGCCATTTCGTAGTGTAAGAGTTAGGCCTGCAGCATGTACATTCTATGCTAATGCAATGGTCACCCACGCCACGAAACGTAGGCCCTACACGAGCATGTGGCTTCATAAATCTGAGCCTGGAAGCGTAAAATTAAATATTAAGTTGTGTTTTGAAGAATGGTTGAAATTTGGGGCATTTTAGTCTGTCTTCCTCACTTTGTGTCTAAAAACTAAGCAGTCCTGCATCTTTTAATATTCGAGTGTAATCATGCGCCATCACTTTTCGTCGTGCGATTCTCACGGACCTTGCGATGCTGCGATTTCCAACACCTATTGCTGGGGATCAATAACTTTGATAAGTATCGCTTAGTTAATCCGACCGTCGGTGTTGGAGCTCAGTTTTAAGTCAGTCATTTGGGAGCTAGCACTAGCACTGATCTTGAAATCCCCCAATGGCAAAGGATGTTGTATTTTGTAATTTGTATGTTATACCAGTATATCATTCACCTAACGGATTGTTGTGTGATTTTTCTGGCTAACCTTATTTTTCTTCTCTCAATCATTAATAGGTGTATTATTGTTATGTCGTGTTTTTTTTTCCTCATCAGAATCAAAGATTGACTGTGCAAGTGGCTGATGTGAGAAGGTGTTTCCATAGAAGACTTGCAGTCCATAGAAGACTTGAGGTCCATCCATGACCATTGATCGTGCTGTCCACTAGCTTGCTCCTTTCATGGGTACAAGTACATGATACACATGCAGCGCTGATTTACATCAATATGTGTACATGGCATCCTCCCCTTACGAAAAAGTCCTGTGGTACTCCTGTGGTAATTACCACAGGACGGTACCACAGGACAGTACCACAGGAAAGTACCACAGGACAGTACCACAGGACAGTACCACAGGAATTGTCCTGTGGTATTTTGGGACATACCACAGGACAGTACCACAGGAATTCCTGTGGTATTTTGGGACGTACCACAGGACAGTACCACAGGAAAGTACCACAGGACCGGTACCACAGAACAGTACCACAGGAATTCCTGTGGTATTTTGGGACGTACCACAGGACTGTACCACAGGAATTCCTGTGGTATTTTGGGACGTACCACAGGGCAGTACCACAGGAATTCCTGTGGTATTTTGGGACGTACCACAGGGCATTACCACAGGACTAGTTCCACAGAACAGTACCACAGGAACTGTCCTGTGGTATTTTGGGACAGTACCACAGGACAGTACCACACAGCATTTCCATGGTACCACAGGAGAGTACCACACAGGATAGATCGAAAAAAAAAAATCTGGGAGAATTTTGCCACATATCTAGGAATATTCCTGATAGGTGAGTGATGGATTTCAGGACAAACATGGCCCTACTTAAAAACCCGTCCTACTCCTAACATATAACCTCAAACGAGAGTCTAATGGCCAAGTGCCAATCTAGTCCTATAATAGATCTATATAGTCATATTCTATTCCTAGGTAGCCATCGACCGTATCAGTACATATATATATGGCCGTCTATCCGTAAAGCATTAAGGCATGGTTACTAACTCGATTATACTTTATTATCAAGATATGAAATTACATTTTCTTAACAATATCTATGATATTGGAATAACATAACATAATTAGACAATCTTTCATAAAGTTCAAAGTAAGTTCCATCATTAATACTTTGACTTTTTAAGTCATATATGTATTTTCTAAAATCTAGAGTGCTTTGTATGAATATTCATGAGCTATGTAAAAATTTGTACCACAGGAGTACCACAGGAGTACCACAGGAGTACCACAGAAGTCCTTATGAAATTTCTCATGCTTTACATCAGCACTTTCACTAAATAGGTAATACTGTAGGAGTATAGGACAGGATAAGTAATGGGAAATCAATTCATAGCATAACTCATCTATCAATTAATTGAGGAATATTAATATGTGCTTTTTTGTTTGTATTTTTATTATAAATTTCAGTTGATTCTGCCTTACAATTTTCCTGTGTGGTACTCCTGTGTGGTACTGCTGTTTGAAATTCTCCTGATGTGATAGTCCTCTGGTATAAAATGTTAAGAAAAAAAAGAATATCCTGTAGCATTTTTCTGTGGTACTTGCGAATTTAATTTGCTGTGTGGTACCTCTGTGTGGAATAGCACCATATGATGATTTTCCTGTGGGATTTTGGACAGTTCCTGTGGTACTCCCCTGTGGTATACATCGAAAATTACCACAGGAATTCCTGTCGTACTGTCCTGTGGTACGTCCCAAAATTCCACAGGACAATTCGTGTGGTACTGTCCTGTGGTACATCCCAAAATACCACAGGACAAGTCATGTGGTACAGTCCTGTGGTACAGTCCTGTGGTACTATCCTGTGGTACTTTCCTGTGGTACTGTCCTGTGGTACTGTCCTGTGGTACTGCCCTGTGGTACTGCCCTGTGGTACGTCCCAAAATACCACAGGACAAGTCGTGTGGTACTGTCCTGTGGTACTGTCCTGTGGTACGTCCCAAAATACCACAGGACAATTCCTGTGGTACTGTCCTGTGGTATGTCCCAAAATACCAAAGGACAAGTCGTGTGGTACTGTCGTGTGGTACTGTCCTGTGGTACTGCCCTGTGGTACGTCCCAAAATACCACAGGACAAGTCGTGTGGTACTATCCTGTGGTACTGCCCTGTGGTATTGTCCTGTGGTACTGCCCTGTGGTACTGTCCTGTGGTACGTCCCAAAATACCACAGGACAAGTCGTGTGGTACTGTCCTGTGGTACTGTCCTGTGGTACGTCCCAAAATACCACAGGACACTTCCTGTGGTACTGTCCCAAAATACCGCAGGACAATTCCTGTGGTACTGCCCTGTGGTACGTCCCAAAATACCACAGAACAAGACGTGTGGTACTGTCCTGTGGTACTATCCTGTGGTACTTTCCTGCGGTACTGTCCTGTGGTACTGTCCTGTGGTACGTCCCAAAATACCGCAGGACAAGTCTTGTGGTACTGTCCTGTGGTACTATCCTGTGGTACTTTCCTGTGGTACTGTCCTGTGGTACTGCTCTGTGGTACTGTCCTGTGGTACTGCCCTGTGGTACTGTCCTGTGGTATGTCCCAAAATAACACAGGACAAGTCGTGAGGTACTGTCCTGTGGTACTATCCTGTGGTACTGTCCTGTGGTACGTCCCAAAATACCACAGGACAATTCATGTGGTACTGTCCTGTAGTACTATCCTGTGGTACTTTCCTGTGGCACTGTCCTGTGGAACTGCCCAAAATACCACAGGACAATTCATGTGGTACTTTCCTGTGGTACTGTCCTGTGGTACTGCCCTGTGGTACGTCCCAAAATACCGCAGGACAAGTCTTGTGGTACTGTCCTGTGGTACTATCCTGTGGTACTTTCCTGTGGTACTGTCCTGTGGTACTGCTCTGTGGTACTGTCCTGTGGCACTGCCCTGTGGTATACTGCCCTGTGGTACGTCCCACAATAACACAGGACAAGTCGTGAGGTACTGTCCTGTGGTACTATCCTGTGGTACTGTCCTGTGGTACGTCCCAAAATACCACAGGACAATTCATGTGGTACTGTCATGTGGTACTGTCGTGTGGTATACGTCCCAACATACCACAGGACAATTTGTGAGTATACTGTCTTGTGGTACTGTCCTGTGGTACTTTCCTGTGGTAATGTCCTGTGGTACTGCCCTGTGGTACATCCCAGAGTACCACACGAGCCTGTGACACAGTACCACACAGTTCCTGTGTTAACATATATTTGTGTGGTACATTGTGTGGTACCAACCAGTACCACAGGGAGTACCACATGAGCCTGTAAAACAGTACCACACAGTTCCTGTGGTAACATTTATTTATGTGGTACATTGTGTGGTACTGACAAGTACTACAGGGAGTACCCTACAAGCCTGTGGTACAGTACCACACAGTTCCTGTGGTAACATTACAAGTGTGTGGTACATTGTGTGGTACCGACAAGTACCACAGGGAGTACCACAGGACTTTTTTGTTAGGGTCCTGGCTGAATTCTGGTGCAAAGAAGTGGATCATCTGATGTCATGTTTTTTCCCGTTTGACCATGTCATCAAGGAGAAGGTATTCCTTTTTCTTTGTTTCTTTATTTCAACCCAGTATGGTTCATTAGGAATTTGAGCATATCGCTGTAACATACCCAAATTCTTGTGCAACATCCTCAAAAACCAGCAGCATGCTATGCGACATTGTAGAATATTTGGGAGTCTTTTATTCCAGCAGTCATTTGGGAGCTAGCACAAGCACCAAACTGTAAATCATCCAATGCTGTATTTTGTATGTTACATCATTTTCCTGTGTGATTTTTCTGCCTAACCTTATTTTACTTCTCTCAATCATCACTATTATCGTTATGTTGTGTTATTTTTTTTCCTCATCAGAATCAATGATTGATTGTGCAAGTGGCTGACACGAGAAGGTTTCTCCATAGAAGACTTGAAGTCCACCCATGACCATCGATCAGGCTGTCCCCTAGCTAGCCTCTTTCATGGGTACAAGTACATGCAGTGCTGATACGTGTATGGCATCCTCCTGGCTGAATTCTGGTGCAGAGAAGTCCATCTACTGATGTCATACTTTCTCCCGCTTTTCCATGTCATCAAGGGTAAGATACTCCTCTTTCTTTCTTACTTTGTTTCTTTCTTTTTTTCAACCCATTATTAGTGTGGTTCATGAGGAATTTGAGCATTACACTGCAGCATACCCAAATTCTTGTGCAACATTCTCAAATACCAGCAGCATGCTATGCAGCATCCTAAAATATTGGCAACCTGCTTAAAATAGAATGTGATCAATTTTTGACAAACATCAAATTACTCTAGGCAATTTGTGCACAATACATGATATGGAATGTTGAACATAATGGCTTCACCTGTATGTGGCACTTAGGGGTTAAAATGAATGTAAAAGTACACTGTATTTTAAACAGTATCTCTCCAGCACATTAGAGTGATGAAATGATGGCTAGGTGTACCACATCAATCTAATCCCATTCTTCTTATGTTTTTTTTTTTTTTTTTTGCAAGGTAGCTATTCTGTGCAAGAATTTTGTGTGTTGAGTATTTGAAGTAGAGTTTAACACGTACTACATGTTATTATTATTTAAAAAAAATAAAAAAATAATAGCGTAATGAATAAATTCTCAGTTCGTTGCAGGAGTAATCTTCCCCAAGAAAATTCTCATGGCTCACGGTTGCAAAAGGACATCTCAAGGCTCCACAACGACAAAGGGCACACTAACCAAGCTATATCAAGACCTAGTTCCTGCGAAGCCTCATCCAGAAGTTGCACCAAAGCTTACTGCTGGATAGTCTTGGACAGTAGAAGTACAAGGACAGTTTTCAAAGCATGTGAAGTGTGCATGTATGCTCTCATGTCAGGACTGTTGGTTGCTAGATATATTTTTTTTTTTTGATGCTGTTTTGTTCTGTTGTCCAGTGCTCCTGGTGTCACTTAAGTCCAAATTTGCATTATCTATACAAAGCTACAAATGATCATGTACATCAAACATGCACTAATATATGTACACTGTATTTAATTATCCAACTAATTCTTTGCAGGTGATATTGTTATAGTTTTAAATCATGTGACTGGCAATAAGCCATACCTACGTACAGTCAAGATGCTGCTCATGAAGCAATAAAAAGCTACTTTTCAATCGTAACAGCAAAGTGAGCAAATGTGCATTCTTATGTCTTATTTGTTGACTGAGGTTCAGTAAGAGTACATTTTCTTCATTGATTTGTTTACATAAACCTACAGTTTTGCAACTGGAAATAATGTGATATTTGTATGATACTTTGACTTCTCACACCCAGCTGCTGAAAAATAGCTTTTGAATGTATAATCATAATTGACTGTTTCTACCCTTGTGTACTTTCTTATTTTAAAGGTGCCTAGACCCGGTAGTTGCTGCAGCGCTTTTGGATGAGAGTGCCGATCACCATTAGCATTGATACAAAGACTGCCGAAATTGAGCTGTCGTCGACGGTAAAGCGCGTAGGTGTTGCTAGGTAATGTTGCCTTCATTGTCTTCTCTGCGTGTCAGACAGTCCGTAGAATTTGAATGCCAGGGTGCATGCTTCTTTGTTTGACTTCAGAGAAAAAAAATATTAAAGCTGTCATCATCAACAGTGGATTGGACTTCTTCGGACTCATGGAAATGGGTCAAAGCGTAAGCGCTAACGATAAAGAGGAGTCGATAGCATAGGTCTCTCAAGGAAGCTTGTGCCGTGCGCCGTGTACGCTAATGATAAAGAGGAGTCGATAGCATAGGTCTCTCAAGGAAGCTTGTGCCGTGCGCCGTGTACGCAAGCAAACCACCGGGTCTATGTGCCTTTAAATGCTAATGACAGTACAGTCAACTCCAGTCAGTCAGTTTTGACTGAAAAAGCGCATCAAATTGGGCAATGTTTGACTTCTGCATGTTCAGAGGAATACACATGACTAGGCCATGAAAATTGGGACTTATTGGTTTCCTCAATTTGGCCATAGTGTATTCGATATACATGTATGTTTTGGGGAGAGCTTTGGCTGTGTGAAAGTCAATGCTGGTAAGAGCATCGACCTATTCGTTGCTACATATAGCTTATTTTATTAAACAATGAATCAATTAACACTTACAATCTGCACCCATCCACCAACACACACATGGAAGTCAGTTTTTAAATACAGCTGTACATATTTTTTAGACTATAGCTAGAAGGAAAATAATAGAGAATTGGTTTTCTCCTGTTTCAGAGTCCAGGTTCATATACATGTTTACAAATGTACTGTATCACAATACATATGTATAGGAATTGTAAGAATTATTATTCTGCTCCAGGTAATTTACTGAAAATATTTTTATTTCATCACTTTATGTGAAGACTCTACTGTGCTATTTATTGATCATTATTCATCAGATAGCAAAGCAATTGTGGAAAAATATATTTCTCCAACCAATTTTCCCCATGGTTTCTCAAAGTACTTGTGAAATACAACTGTAGTTAAAAATACATTTTTCTACGATATTGCACTGTGGTTAAATAGTGGGTTTACTATGTACAATGGATCATGGTTGTATCGTGATTTGGGTTGTAATTATGTGGTTTGGCAGCTGTAAAACCATGTTTTCATCTCCTAACCAAACTTTCACCTTTACCTAACCATGGTTTTACACTTCCTTAACCATGGTTTCACTTCTTCGTAACCATGGTTTGGGCACGGTAGAAACACAAGTTAGTGACCATGGTAAAACCACAGTAATGTCATGGTAAGTGCGTTCCAATTTACCACCTTTAAACCATGGTTACCATGGTTAACCCATGCTAAACCTATGGTTTAACCGTGGTTACCATGGTTTGACAATAGTGCACCATTGTTTAACTATGGTTAAACTATGGTTTAACACTAGTGCACCATGGTTTGACCATAATTAAACCATATTGCCCTATGGTTAAACCATGAGTTTATCATGGTTTCATCTTTTCCTAACCGTAGTTCCACCATTTCCTAACCATGGTTTTACACTTCCTTTACCATGGTTTCACTTTTTCTTAATCATGGTTTTGGCTTGGTAGAAACACAGTAGTGACAATGGTAATACCACAGTAATGTCATGGTAAGTGCGTTCCAATTTACCACCTTTAAACCATGGTTACCATGGTTAACCCATGCTAAACCTATGGTTTAACCATGGCTACCATGGTTTAACCATAGTGCACCATTGTTTAACTATAGTTAAACTATGATCAAACACTAGTGCACCATGGTTTGACCATAATTAAACCATATTGCACTATGGTTAAACCATAAGTTTGCCATGGTTTCATCTTTTCCTAACCATAGTTTCACCATTTCCTAACCATGGTTTCACACTTCCTTAACCATGGTTTTACTTTTTCTTAACCATGGTTTTGGTAGTGTAGAACCACAGTAGTGACCATGGTAATACCACAGTAATGTCATGGTAAGTGCGTTCCAATTTACCACCTTTAAACCATGGATACCATTGTTAACCCATGCTTAACCTATGGTTTAACCGTAGATACCATGGTTTAACCATAGTGCACTATTGTTTAACTATTGTTAAACTATGGTTAGACACTAGTGCACCATGGTTTGACCATTATCAAACCATATTGCACTATGGTTAAACCATGGATGGATCAAATGTAAAACCATGGTTATGCCTCATAGTCAAACCATGGTATTTTTTACAAGGGTGTACGCCCCAGTGTGCTGTGCCACACTATCGGTCTGTAATTTTTGTTGTGCCCTTATTCTACACACATTTCAACAGCATTTCAATGTACAATGTTTACAATAATACATAACGTTGACAACATTGATTGAATAATGATAGTCGAGCTGCAACATAAGACAGAGGACACAAAGGTCCTCGCTCATTTTAGTCGAGGAGGATACTGCCGGGTTTGTGTTTTTTTCTCTTCCACATCACATATATAGGCCTCCCCACTCCACCACCACTCAGAGCACCTGGCGTTACCCAACACCAAAACACTGCAACCGGAATGCGGCGGGCAGTCCAAGAACCATCGCTGCGCGGTCAGTCTCATCAACCTCTGTAACTCACACGTGCAGTGAATTACTCTTCCATTGAGACGGTTATTACTATCCGACGCTGGGACCTCAGCCTTTAATTCGGAACAACATGCTCCCTACGCTCTTTTTGGTATCGTCACCTTCGTTCATTCTTCGCCTACAGATGCTTCCATTCTGAACTGTCGTCAGCTGGTATTTCTCGAACTCCTCGTTTGTATCACATTCGAGTAGTATTATTCAACGCTATTTTCATTTTCGTGCTGTTCTGGCATGCTCACTATAATTTTAGAAAATTCCGCTTTGGTGCATCAAAATGTTTTAAGAGTTGGAATGATCGCGTTAAACACAAGCGGTATATAATCAATAGGCTGAACCTTCTACAATCAGGGCTTGGTTAATAGTAAGGAAAACATGCAGTGATATTTTCTTACTAAGGCTATTGCTAAATTTGCATATTGCGGGTAGTACTGCGCAACTGACCTTCAAGTAATGATAATATAGGTTATACATCAAAGAGAATATAATTTTAGCGATTTTGTGCCTGTTATCAAATCACTGCTCCCAATGGTGAACTATGCCTTTTGAGTCATGGCTATTGCTGCTTATTGAGTAGCATCCGGACTACAACGAATAGTTAAATAGCCCATGAGTTAATTTAAGTTCAGCATGATGGCGTAGTTTTCACACGTGCAGACTTTTATTAATTGTATCAAGTGTTCTCTTTCTACTTTCGTGACTGATTCTTCGTGTAGAGCTAAGGCGATTTGGCGGAGAGATGTTCCACATCTCTTTTGGCGGAATTTACCAATTTTTACGCCTAATCGCCGATACACACAGAACTTTGTTAATTAAGGTTAACTAGTATGATGTATTTTATTGTTCTTCTGTTCGCTTATTGTGTGATACACAGGAAAGCGGTTTGCTTCGGCTTTGGGGAGTTTTATGATTTCAGAGTTACAGACCCGAGTTGACCAATATAGTACTGTGCGAAGAGCGGTCTTGCCCGCATGCCGGCGACACACATAAATTATGGCCAACAGGTGGTGTCGCTCGGAGCTTAGTTGGGAAGACCGCCAAGGGGTCACGCCCATGCTCTCCGGCCATAGGGCTGGGCTGACCCGCGGAAGTAGTGGTACTTATCCCTTCGTGAGAGGGATATCGTGATGCCACATACTGTTGTGATTCTTATCCCGCTCATGACGCTAGCGGCCATGGTTTGCACAGGCGGAGGGATATCGTGTAATCACTGATAGTTGAAGTAGTGGTACTTATCCCTTCGTGCGGAGGGATATCGTGATGCCACAGTTTTGTATGTGATTCTTATCCCGTGTATGATGCTAGCAGCCATGGTTCGCAAGGCGAAGGGGTATCGTGTAATCACTGGTTGTGTTTGTCTCGTTCGTGCGGCCATAGTCGCACTGGCGGAGAGACAAAATAATTCATTGCTTCTGGTCAACTTAGCTAGGCGAGAGGCTGGACGTAGCCTGCTAATTTTTCAAGCCTAGAGGGTCATAAAAGTTTTTCTTCCAAAATATTACAGTTCCTAGCAGACCGCATTCCCTGTTCTAATCTTATACACTGTATGTATAAAGTATGGTTGGTTTATTACCTTGCTATCAATACATCAGTTTTGAATCGACAATTGATGGAATTTGGTTTTGGGCAACCTGCTGTGAAATACAAATGTTTTCCTTTATTAAAGACCACGGAAAACGCAAATTAAGAGTCTCTTGCCCTTTTTTGTCTTGGAGTGGGAATATATATATATATATATATATATATATATATATATACATATATATATATCGTGAGAGCAGAGAGGACAAAATAATAGCATATCCTCACTTATTCTTTGAAGAAACGGTCTGGCAGTTAAAGGAAGACAAAGAGAGAGTGATAGATAGTGCTTTGTTAGAAGTAAAGAGTTGTGAGTACTTACGATTGATGACGATGTTAGGAAATACGTTATATTTTCCCGCGTGGAACGTTTTGACAAGGTTTAAGTGTCTCCAAACTTACTCTCTCGGACGATGGAGGATTAAGTGTACTGTCGATGATCTTTCTGATATATGACTGGTGACAGACCGACGTAAGAACCTGTTATGAGAAGGTGCCAGTACTTCACACAAGTAAACAACCTTGGTTCCTATTTACCCCGAATACGCATGTCATTGGATCACTTTTTTTCTATTTTATTATCAATTTCATCAACTTAAACACCTCTTAACCTTGAGCTTTTAGACTGTTGAAGGGCACTTTGTCAACAGGTTGAATAAAAATCAATAACATAGACAAAAGAGGAATTAATTGTCATAACCTCGAGGAGACAAAACACGCGGATAGGTATCAAGGGTCCATTATCTTTAAATGAAGAGTTTGTTTGCAAAAACCGATAAGTCCATATTTGTCAAATGGAGATATTTGCGATTAAAGGTCAAGAAAAATAAAGAGAATAATAAGAAAATTTTTGCTTCTTTTGACCTTAACTTCAAAAATATACCTGTATAGGTAGTGAGCAATATATCATTTAAAAGGTATCATTTTGTACTTTATGACAGAGATCGTACTTCAAAATCTTCAAAAATGGACTATCGGTTTTTGCAAACAAACCCTTCAAATACAGTGGTAAGAAAATAGCACATCTACTAACTTACATTGTTCACAATTTCATTCTTATTGATCATTCTTAATATGTATTGATCTCAGTGGTTCGGTGAAATGGTCTCTATTAAAAAATATCCTTTTTCATGAAAATTACAAATTCCATCAACTTGATACTGACGTGATTATGTTAAGGGTAGCAAATATTGCCCCTGCTTTCTGGAAGCGGTTAGTCAAGTGCTCTTTCACAATGCTAGAAAAGTAAATTTTTGTTGAATTATCTAGTTCTTTGTATTGTTGTCCACTCATACGTCATAGCCTCTAGTAGTCTCATTAACTTTTGCATCGATTGTCCGATTTCCCTCAAACTTTCACTGATGTGTTCTACGTAATGGTTCTGCTCTCACTCAATCCACATTGCTCTTTTGGGTTTGCGTTCCCTTTAAAGGGGTATAATGGACCCATGGGTCATCATTCTGTCGAGAAACTTGGTCACTGTTTCATCATGGCACATTATGATATTGTGATTTTTTTTTTCAGTCTAATAATTCTAAACTCACATGATTTCATAATTATATTAGCACTTCCCGATATTCTGACAATGACAACTGACACGTCAACAGGATCACACAGGTATACGTCAAAGTAAATATTTATTTTACAAAGGAGGCATTTGTATGTATTATTTCACTTTCACAAAATATCTTGGTGCAATTATAGGTGAAATGCCATTAGACTCCATGTGCGTGAAACCACATACCAGGGCAGTTTTTGCTTGCATTTTGTCTGTTGAGAATGAGAATTGCGTTAAGTTGTCCCAAACACTATGGGTTTAGAGTCAACTTAACGCCCTTATCATTCTCAACCGACGAAATTTTGTACTCGATTCACTTCCTGAGACATACATACAAATGGGGTATCTGGTTTCAAAATGCAATAATACTCGACGGGGGCATATAAGCCTAAAAAACGAACCAAAAAAAAAATAGTTGAAATCGGCTGCGTTATCAAAACTTACATATGTGCCCATGCATCACAAAACAAACAACAAGTCGCCAGACATTGGTGTTTGGTTAAGGACAGATTCTGAAAGAGCAGACTCTAAGCTTTAAAATGATGTATAGCTTATTTGAAATGGACTCTCTTGACCTATCTAAATATTGGAAAGAAAGCACACACTCGGGAAAAGTGTGAACCGAGAAAAGAGGCTCTGAAGTACAGGGTCTAACTGTCTATTCAAGCGTTTCATCTTTACCATGCCGTGCTAGCTGTGCGATAAATGGGACCAAAAAATAGGATGTAAACCACTGGAGCAACAACAATGAAATGATCATTGGATTAAGTTGAAATTGAGCACGCTCTATTAACACTTTCTGTCAATTTATATTGCCAACTTTCAAAGTAGTAGCTTTACTCCTTCAAAAGTTATCCGACTTGAAAGTGAAGAGTGTGCAAGTGGTTTCAATTCAATTCAATAGTTTATTTGAAGAGTTTGTTTGCAAAAACCGATAAGTCCATTTTTGAAGATTTTGAAGAACGGTCTCTTTCATAAAGCACAAAATAATACCTTTTAAATGATATATTGGTCACTACATATAAAGTCATATTTCTGAAGTTATGGTAAAAAGAAGGAAACATTTTCTTATTATTCTCTCTATTTTTCTTGACATTTAATCGCAAATATCCCCATTTGGAAAATATGGACTTATCGTTTTTTGCAAACAAACTCTTCATTTATTTCCATCATCACACAGAAAAGAAAAGAAAAAGTTGACATAATCCAAAGTGATACATTTTTTTTTTTCATTTCTCTTACACTCGTCTGATAAAGGATTTTTTTTTCAATACAATATAAAGTATATTATACACGAATGATGTCGTAAAAAAGAAACAAGGCACTTTGTCATGGCAACAAAAATAGTAAATAATCACAATGATGGAAAACAGTGTTCCACTAAAAGTGGTTATCAAGGAATGAAAAGGGGCCTCTAAGACTTATCTGATCTCATCACTCTACAAAAACGGGTTGAAGGAAAATTACTGAAAATGCACTTTCACATTCATTTTACGATCCCAAACTAAGCGAATTAACCCGTTCCATACTGAATTTTGACATTCCTATGATAGACTTAATACAAAGGCTATCAGATTCCCGTAGGGGAACAGGTTAACACCAACGGCGCGATATCAGAAAATAAGGAGCGAGATTCTTGCCCTGTGGTCCGTTTCATGAAGTTATCACACAAAAGTCCTTATATAAATCTCGTAATGGCCAAATGCCCTCATATGTAATTGTGAAGAATAGAAAAGAAAAGAAAATTCATTTAACAAATTCTCTTATTAGACTTTCATGGAACGGACCCCTTGCCTAGGCTTGAAAAGAGTATACGCCACCAACGACAAAGAACATCAGATAGCTTACAATATACAATATCTTCATGTATAGTCAAAATACATATCATCTTTATTTTTCATGCATCCGTTTAATACACCATTGTTATTCAAAGACATTCCTTTGATGCCAAATGCATGGTACTAGAGGTGGGCTATAGAGGGTCAATTTTTGGTCACATTTTCAGAACATGCTCATCACACCTTAGTTTGATGACTTTGTGCCTACTGACACCATTTTTGAAAAAAAAAGAATGAAAAAAAAATGCGAAATCCAGGGTGCCCCGGCCGAAATCGTTAAAATTCCAAGATGGCCGCCGTTTCTGCTTTAAAAAGACATTTTTGGCTACAACTCGGCTATTTTTTGGTCAATTGTGATGGTTTTGGTGTCTAACCCCAT
The DNA here is from genome assembly GCF_964275005.1 of Diadema setosum. Lineage (NCBI taxonomy): Eukaryota > Metazoa > Echinodermata > Echinoidea > Diadematoida > Diadematidae > Diadema > Diadema setosum. The sequence continues at coordinate 35,524,475 of NC_092687.1, forward strand.
GTTTTAGGGGTCAAGAAAATGGAATATAATGATGATTTTAGTGTAAAACCAGATCTTCCACATGATACTAACCTTTTTCCCATATTTAGGGTTAAATTTTCCTTGTCCTTTAACCCCTACCCCATCCGCCATTTTTGCACTTTTTTTCTGTATCTTTTTAAAGTCATGTTATCTACCATACTCTTAATATCGAGTTCTAGCTATCAATCTGGTGTTTCCTACCAATAATACAGCAAGAAATATACAAATAACTTATGTTATACGTGTATGTGTCATGCAGGTACCGGTATGTGGCTGGTGCATTCAGGATGCATGGTCACTGTGAAGCCAGTGGCTATATTTAATGGTATCTGCTTTATTAACATTTGGTCTTTAGACGTGTACGGTGTAGTCATACACTGTATTGTACAGTTCTACTGTAACTTTCAGTCACAGAGAGTGAGATGATGACTCTACCATTATGATGCTATAGATGTGAGGAACATGCATTGTACATAACATTTGTTTGTCATAGATCTGGTTGGATAATCACTCAAATGCTATCAAATTTCCCATGAAACGTGAGGACTCTTGCTTTATAAAAGTACAGCAATATACCATAGATGGTAGGGAAAAGCAGCCATGAGAAATAAGGGACCAAGTGGTGATGGAGAAACACAAAAACTAGGCTAAAAGATGAAAAAAATGACTGAGTTATGGTAAAAAATGTGTTTTCTAGGCATGACGACAGATACAATACCATCCAGTCAAGTACCTTTGTGCAGGACAATTGGCATATATATAGAAGACTTATTCAAGTCATTTTACAAAATTGTACACCTACAGTAGAATTGTACACTTTGACTATTGTTAAAGTCTAATGACCAAATGTCAATGGGCACCATTAAGCAGATACAGTATTAGTACTGGCTGCACAGCTACCAGGCATCCTGAATGTACCAGCCACATACCGGTATCTGCATGACACATACACATATAACGTAAGTTATTTGTATATTTCTTGCTGTATCGTTGGTAGAAAATACCAGATCGATAGCTAGAACTTGTTATTAAGAGTATGGTAGATAACATGACTTTAAAAAGATACAGAAAAAAGTGCAAAAATGGCGGATGGGGTAGGGGTTAAAGGACAAGGAAAATTTAACCCTAAATATGGGAGAAAGGTTAGTATCATGTGGAAGATCTGGTTTTACACTAAAATTATCATTATATTCCATTTCCTTGACCACTAAAACATTGGGTTAGACACCAAAACCATCACAATTGACCAAAAAATAGCCGAGTTATAGCCAAAAATGTCTTTTTAAAGCCGAAACAGCGGCCATCTTGGATTTTTAACGATTTCGGCCGGGGCACCCTGGATTTCACAGTTTTTTCGTTCTTTTTTTTCAAAAATGGTGTCAGTAGGCACAAAGTCATCAAACTAAGGTGTGATGAGCATGTTCTGAAAATGTCACCCTCTATAGCCCACCTCTAATAGTACTTCCTTTAGAAAACAGTACGTTAGTGAGTTGTTCGGATTAGAATATTGTGAAGGACAACGGACGGTAAACAAAATACACGTAGTATTTTGTGTGTGTGTGTGTGTTCTGTGCATGATAACCAGTAGTGAAGAGTTTGTTTGTTCCGATAGTCTTGTCAATGAATATTTATCATTTCAACTGTTCTTTTTTTTTATAAAACAAGAAAGGCAATTAACACTCAATGCGTGCACTTTCTGGATTAATAGGAAAACTTGCGCTTTGTGTTCACGACATTTATTATAATCACCTTTCCAATTAAAATATGTGTGTGTGAAAAAAAAATGTTTTCTCAGTAGTGTGTTAGTGCTTCTTTCTTGTTTTCAACGCCAATCATACCTTGTCTAATTAGTCAATATTCTTTTTTTCCCTCTAAATTATTACTGTACCTTTGAAGGAACATTATTATTTTATTTTATCTATTAAATGTCGTCACGCTCGCATACAAGAAACCATTCCACACATTGTTATTATTTCTCTACCTTGGATAAGAATTACAGAGTAAATCAAAAGCATTTCAAAAAGAAAAATACTATAAACGTTTTTACCTAATACTTGAATATGCCGATTACATTCAACAAAAATCACTTTGAAGTTTGACCAACTTGAACATGGGCACTCGATGGACAGCGCTCACCTCCTGTGAATTAATTGATAGAAATAAAGATATTAACGAATGACATGTGTATAAATGACGAATCATGATACAAGAGAGTTGAATAATATATATCATCAATAAAACAAAACTATTACACGACCCGTCTATAATGTTGGGTGTGCAAATGCATTCTAGATGTGGCCCACTATGGTTTTTCAATTTGTCGGTTTAACTCGTCATGCCTTCGGAAATTCTCTGACAGCCTCCCCCCCCCCCCCCCCTCCCTTACGAAATTCTTGAAATATGATTAAAGTGCGCACTGATTGATTCATCAATTTTATTCTATTTCTGAATTTCTTTTTCATACAAACACATGAAATACAAAATCAATTGAACAAAGTAATTAAGAACAGTATAATTTTAATCTGACAGTTAAGATAAATGATTAATTCAAATATCCAACATTCCTGATTAGCTCTGGAATTCTATAACAGTGGCGGATCCAGGAATTTCGTCACGGGGGAGGGATGCAAACAACATTTCTGGTGCTACTTCCGGTTTTATTCCATTTTTTGCTTATTTCTTCGGTTTTCACAGCAAATAACGAAGAGGTGCGTGCCCGGTATCCCCCCCCCCCCCCTTCTGGATCCGCCACTGTATAAGAACTACTTAAGTATACAAACGCTTGGGGTCAGTGAAAACCAGGCCTTCGTTTTTGTACGAGATAAAAAATAAATCAAACATATCGAACGCCATGTCGGAAAAGGTAAAATAGACGAGATTTAACAGAAAAGAGCAGATACTTAAAGAAGAACCAAAAGTATTTTGTTAACTTGTCAGTACAACACAAAATAAAGATGGATTTAAGCAACGAATGCAGACACTCCTGTCTACAACTCTGAAACCTAGTTTCCGTATAGTCATAATAGGGTTTTAAAGCATACTAGGAACGGGTTATCTGAAACTTATTTCTAAAGGAATCTCATTTGGAAAGCTTTTTCATGGAAAGAATATTTAAAAAAGGAAGGAAAAGACGTGTATTCGACTCAAACCTCCCCATCATGCTTTAACTGTAAGTCGTTATTTTTTATTCACTAGTAAATTAAAATTTGAGATTGAAGTTTCTGTGACGAAAACGTTTAGATTAATCTTTTTTGTTTCGAGAAAGCATCAAGGGGTAACAAAATTAAGGGAAATAAAGTGATATACCTTCCTTATTACCAAAAGTCTCACGGTCTAAATGGTACATAACACGAATCTACTTTCTTTCTTAAGATAATTTTAAGAACGAAAGTAGATTCCTGTTATATATCATTTAGACCGTGATTCGCCAAAATTCAAAAAAATTTGTACGTACAAGCGCATAAAAAGATAAAAACAAAGTTATTAATTAATGTGTTCATAATTCCTTTAGTAGTGATGACAGTGGTAACTTTCTTTCATGGAAGTCTCGATCATGATAATCCAGAGGAGCGGGGGTGTGTGGGAAAAAGGTGTGACAGACACAGACACATTTACACACTTAATAAAAAAAAATACCAACCTTTTTCTTCGGGTTAAGCCAGTGATCAATGATACAGCCGCGAACTTTTCGGATTATCAGTGGTAGAGACACTAACGTGACATACGTCACCACGATCATACAGAAGACGACTCCAAAAGGAAACGGGGAATGAAGCATCTTGTACAGATTGGTGGCTAAATAAAAGAACAAGAAAGAAAGAAAGTCGATGCTAAAGATGTCATCCGTTGGTCAAAATATTTAATACAATCATAATCGACATTTAAAGCATATTATAATTATACATTCATTGTACCATTGATGTTGACAACATACCTATAACAAAATAATACAAACTCATATTCTTCAAGGCAAATAAAAATGTTATTCTGATCTTGTTTTGTTTGATTACATACAATCGTTCGTAGCTCTTTTGAGTGACCATGATATTCTTCTGGACAGGTCTCCCTTAGTGTCGTGAAAAGCCATTTTCAATTTATTTTCCGTTGATTCATTATGAAACACATTCACGTGGCGTTTAGGCCCACCAACTCACGTTTGCAAACCGTGCCATTTTCAGCCATGTAGAATCCCGTCTTGCAATTGCACTCGTAATCGTCTCCCGTCGTAGGTACGCAGACTTCGTTTGAAATATCACAAGGAAAATCATTTCCACTTAGGAAACATGGGTTCACATGTGATGCTGAGGAAGATGCACTCATGGGGCTTGAGATGGCTGAGTCAGAGGAGGTCTGAGATCTCGAACTCGGCGAATTCGTTGTGGTCCTCCGCAAACCATTTGCCGAGGATGACGTTATGTTGGGAGTCGATGTCGGAATCGTGGATCCTGGTTTTCCAGTTGCCAAGTACAAAAGAAGAAGAAAAAAGGCAAATGTGATTTTAACATTGGTAGCAACGATATCAATATATAAACCTTAAAAACTAACAATTTTTTTCCTCTTCAAGAAAAAAAAAATGTTTGAACATAAAACGGCGTCTCAGTCGTTAAAAAAAAAAAATGGTTCTAATGACGGTACGTTAGTATGAATATAGGGATGACTGTATCCATTCTTTGCAATGGAACTTGTTTGTTACTTTCATGCTTTTATTTTAAGATTGGTCTGCGATTTTTTTTTTTTATACTTTTTTGTGAAATAAACTTGTTTGCCATTCTCCTGCGGGAGCGGTTCTAAAAGAGCAGTCTATAAGCTTCAAAATGATGTATAACGTAACTCAAATGGATTCTTCTAACATATATACATATTGCAAAGAAAAGTTAAAGTTGAGCATGCTCTTTTAACATTTTTTTTTTTGTTCGTGATAAATGTAAACTTTAAAAGCAGTAGCATCATCCCTTCAAAAGTTATTACAGTTGAAAGTGAAGAGTGTGCAAAGGATTTTCAAGAAATGAAAAGGGGCCTCTTAGAAAAACCTGATCACATAACTCTACAAAAATATGAAGAGTTTGTTCGCAAAAACCGACAAGTCCATATTTGCCAAATGGAGATATTTGCGATTAAAGGTCAAGAAAAATAGAGAGAGTAATAAGAACATTTTGGCTTCTTTTGACCATAACTTCAAAAATGTACCTTTATATGTAGTGACCAATATATCATTTAATAGGTATTATTTTGTACTTTATGATAGAGACCATACTTCAAAATCTTCAAAAATGGACTTATCGGTTTTTGCTAACAAACTCTTCATATATACATATATATAAAGTTCTGGAAAAACTGCTGAAAACCCTCTTTCCGATTCCATGCATAATCCAAAATTCAAGAACACTGTAGAAGATGAACAGCTCTTTCACAAAATATGGAAAACTTAAAATTGAGTTGGTTGACCCGTTTCACCTTTCCTCACGTAAAATCAAGGGTGCGACTTTTAGTTTGTTTTGTGATGCACAGTCATATATATAATTTTATATAAATATATATATATATATATATATATATATATATATATTTGTTGTTGTTGTTGTTGTTGTTTTCTGGATGAAGAATACGGTCATTAAAAGTTTACCTTCCACATGCTCTTCACCGCTGCAGTTTGTGCTCGGTGACCCTACTGAGCAATATTCCCAGCGAACGCCTGAATCTATTGTGTAGCACCATGTTGAAGGCTCCCCGTCCGGATTCCGACAGAAGTTGTGATCTCCCAGTCCTGCATCCGGGTAATTTGAGGGCGTTCTATCGTGGACGTGAGGGGACTGTCTGGTCCACATTTGACACGCTACGCCGTTCTGTGTTTCATTAACAGCGCCACGATAGTCCGAGGCATCATCCTCCTCAAAACATTCCGTGAGACCTAGAATGTATGCGAGAGGAAAGGGCCTACCATCAATGGCAGTTGCCTATCTCACATACATGCGAGTAAATGTGATAGCAGTCAATTTGTTCAAGTCAAGATGGATTGCTTTAAGGCATTTGAAGAGCCTAATGAACTATAAAACGGCCGTTGGAGACACATTTTTAGTAGAATAGAATGTGGTTGAAACAAAATTTCTATCATAGTCTTTAATGTCTAACAAAGGGTAAAGACAGGATGATTTTAATACACCGACAGGGAGATGGCAACTCTATCATTATATCAAGAATTGTTTGACGCTCAGGAAGCAGTACATTAGCAGTGCTATTTCTTTTAATTGATTCGTTAGAGATTGGAAAATAACCTTTTATGTTGCCACATTACATTACCAAATTTGATTAATTTTAATGGTAAACCATAGAACAGCATGTAACTTCAATGACATCAAACGTTTAAAATGAACATTACATTATAATACTTGCCGCTGAAATAGCAATAACTTCTATATCTTTTTCGCCTCCTCTTATAGCACGACTACTGCAACTCCTTCCTAGCCGCCCTCCCTCTCTCTCCGCTCACTACATTGGCTACCGCTCCGCTCCAGCATCACTTTCAGGATACAACGTCTGACGTACAAAATCACACGTAATCTTGCACCCACATATAATTCGAAACCTAGTCTCTCATCGTTTTCTCTCTTCTGCCAGACTCATCCGTTCATCTTCCTCTCTCCGAGTACTTCATGGCCCAAGTACAAAAACCCGTTGAGGTGACCGAGTCTCTCTTCCCTTGTCCTACCCTTTGGAATAAAATCCCGTTCAATCACCAGAATGCCTTATCTATTGAATCATTAAAGATGCTTCCCAGAAAGTGATCTATTTTATCAGTTGTAAGTTTTGTTTTTGTTTTTGTTTTTGTTTTTTTGGTCTCCCTTTGCTCTACCCCTAAGAATAAACGTCTTCTTCACATGCAGAGTACCTCATCTATTAAATCATTAACAATGCTTCAGAAAACTCATCTGCTTAATCAGTTCTAACTTGTTTTTTTTCCTGGAGGCGAACACAGTCAGTTATTTGTGACCCTGCACCACAAAACAAACAAAAAGTCGCCAGACACTGATTTTTAGTTAAGAGCATATTCTGAAAGAGCAGACTTCAAGCTTTAAAATGACGTATAACTCAAATCAAATGGACTCTCCTAACCTATCTAAATATTGGAAAGAAAACACACACTCCAGAAAAGTGAACTGAGAAAAGAGGCTCTGAAGCACAGGGTCTGTTCAAGCGTTTTCTTCACCAAGCCATGCTACCTGTGCAATGAATGGGTCAAAAAAAAAAAAACAGGATGAAAACCACCGGTTTAACCACGATGAAGGATTTATCAGATGAAGCTGAAATTGAGCATGTTCTATTAACACATTCTTTCTATGATAAATGCCAACTTTCAAAACAGTAGCATCATCCTTTCTAAATTTATTAGAGTTGATAGTGAAAAGTGTGTATAGGGTTTTTTAAGAAATGAAAGGGGGACTCTAAAGACACACCTAATCTCACTATTCTAAAAAAAAAAAAAAAAGTGTTCGGGATAAACTGCTAAAATCACACGTTCCTGTTTATTTCATGACACCAAATTTTAGCATAATGTAGGAGAAGATTTGCTCTTTCAGCAAATATAGAAATGTCAAGATTGACCAAATTGACCCTTTTTACCTATTTTCAGTCCTCACACAAAAATCGGTGCGTGCGATTTTTTGTTCCGTTTTGTGATGCACGGTCACATTTATTTATCTATTTTTTTTTTGTATCACTGTATCACATAGATTGTTTCTTCTCCTCCTACCTCTTCTTTTTTTGTCGCTATTATTTTGGTTTTGCATTTCCCTGATGTAATTGTGTTTTCAAGTTGTCCTGCATAAATAGCAACAGTGCGCTCAGAAGCATGGTTAAAAAGCTCCATATCAATGCAATGATTATCGTCATTATTATTATCATAATTATTATCATTATTATTATTATATTTTCTCATTACTGTATGGCAAAGCTTACAAAATTCAGAAATTAAGAAACCATTCACAAACAAGGGAACAAAGGAGAGATTTAGAAGAAAACAAAAAGAACAAACAAAACAGTATCAACAAAAACCAAGAAACCCATGACAAAACAAAAGGGGAAAAAACTCGCCTTGAGAAGCACTTGGACTGTTACAACTAACGCTAGGCGGGCCTACTGGGCAAAGCTCCCAACGAAGGCTTGGGTCCGTTGTATAGCACCATGCCGATGACGTTGAGTCTGGATTCCTGCAGTAGTTGTGCTCGCCGAGATCTGCGTTCGGATAATTTTCTGGTGTTCTCGTGTGAGTCTGCGGAGACTGCTCGGTCCACATCTGGCAGGGAATGCCACTCAGCGTTTGATTGAGAACGCCGCGATAGTCGGAGGCGTCTTCCACCACATAGCATTCGCTGGGTACTGACAAACGTAATCCGAATGCCAAAAATAGGCAGACAAACAAACAGACAGACAAACAAAAGTAAATTAGTGGCATCCTATGCTTAAGGAAAGGATATATGTTTATGAAAACTTTGAGTGAAAATGTCAACATTTTATTATGAAAATAGGTGAATATTGAATGACATACTAGAACATTATATTGGAGGGAAACCTTTTGAACCCATTGACTTGCAATTCACTTCCAATGGCAGTATACAAGCGTTTTGTTTAAAAAAAAAAAAATATATATATATATATATATATATATATATTGTAGAAAATCTTGCCTAAGAACATATCATGTAAAAAAAAATACATACATTACCACATGAGGAACATTGTCTATGGGTATGAAAAAAAAAATGACCACAACAAAAGGATCCTAAAGTCGCTGACCGCTGAGACGAGAAGATCGAGTAAGAAGTCACATCAACAAAATCGGTCAAAACAATCCGATTTCTGTGTTCGGCACAATGTTCTAGTCTAATGTTTTGTCTATCATCTGCCGAAATATCGAAGCTAAATGATCAAACGAAAGGCAAGAAATTAGCGTTTTGTTTGCCATGATTTTTCAACATTCAACGTTACAGAAACGTGTCCGAAGATTTGGACTTAGCGCCACAACTAGACTCCACCCCTAGCAACGAGGGAGTAATCTTATTGATCAGTGCGTGGCGTCCTGATTATTGATTGGTCGTGCATAGACCGCTGGCGCTGAGCTTGAATGAACGTCACGGAGGTCTCTACTAGCATACCTTCTATTTTCAAGCGGTGAAAACTGTCTCGCTTCCCCTTGATCATGTTAGCGTCGGAAGAAAAATTTTCAAGACGTTTTTTTTTTTTTTTTTTTCTCGAAACACTGATTTCCTCAACCACTTGACATGCGCTAAAAAAACTATCATCGATATCTCCACAACCGAGTACCTTTTATGAGTTGCGGTATTATGAAATTAGACAAGAAGATTAAGGGAATAATATCTTGTCATTTTCTAAAAATTTTCCTCCCCGACTTTTGGATGTTGTAGCGGGTCTCGGGGCCTTCTACCTGTTCATGTGAATAGAAACGAGGGTGAGAGAGAAGGGGAAAGGACTTCTCTTACGAAGATGTATGAAGAGTTGGACTAAAATATAAATGCTCATGTTTTGTCTTCAAGTACTGCCATCTGCTTACTGTTTGTTAACATGTCTATTACCGGGGAGGCAAAATGGAATAACTCTTTTCAATAACAACGGATGCAAAATTGACAATGCTGTATCTTTGATAAGTAGACGTTAAAAAAAAAATCCACCCCAAAATATTAACACTAATACTAATATATATATATATATATATATATACATATATATATATATAATACACACATATATGTGACCCTGCACCTCAAAACAAACAAAAGGTCGCCAGACATGAATTTTTAGTTAAGACCATATTCTGAAAGAGCAGACTTTAAGCTTTAAAATGATGTATAACTCAAATCAAATGGACTCTCCTAACCTATCTAAATATTGGAAAGAAAGCACAAACTCAGGAAAAATGTGAACTGAGAAAAGAGGCTTTGAAGTGCAGTGTGTATTCAAGCGCTTAATCTTTACCAAACCATGCTGGCTGTGCGATGAATGGGACTAAAAACATGAAGTAAACCAACAGAGTAACAACAATGAAGGGATTATCAGATCAAACTGAAATTAAGCATGCCCCATTAACACATTTTGTCCATAATCAATGCCAACTTTCAAAGTAGTAGCACTATCCTTTCAAAAGTTATTAGAGTTGAAAGTGAAGAGTGTGGACAAGGTTTTTCAGAAATTAAAAAAGGGATTCTAAAGACACACCTAATCACACTATTCTACAAAAAATGTTCAAGATAAACTGCTAAAAAACACACTTTCCTGCCCGTTTTATGATACCAAATTTTAGCAGAATGTAAAAGAAGACCCGCTTCTTCAGAAAATATGAAAAAGTCAAGTTCGGATAGGTTGACCCATTTCACTTATTTTCAGTCCTCACGCAAAATCAGTGTGTGCGACTTGATGTTCGTTTTGAGGTGCACGGTCACATATGATATCGATATATAATAATGTGCGTGTGTGTGGTGTGTGTGTGTGTGTGTGTGTGAGACCCTGCAGCACAAAACCAACAGAAAGTCGCCAGTTACGAGTAATCTGGCAAATTCTGAAAGAACAGAGTCTAAGCTTCAAAATATTGTATAACTCAATTCAAATAGATATTTCTAACCTGTATAAATATAAGAAAGAAGGTCCACATTCTGGGAAAGTTTAAACTGAGAAAAGAGGCTCTAAAGAGCCTATTCAAACGCTTAATCTACTAAATGGTGCTACCTGTGCCACGAAAGGGACAAAAACATGATGTAATTCACTGTAATAACAACAATGAAGGGATAATCAGATTAAGTTGAAATTAAGTGTGCACTATCAACCCGTTCTGTCCATGATAAATGCCAACTTTCCAAGCAGTAGTGTTATCTTTTCAAAAGTTATTAGAGGTGAAAGTGATGAGAGTGCAAAGGAATTTTCAAGATGTGAAAAGGGGCCTCTAAGAAAAACCTGATTGCACTTACTATACCAAAAAGGGGGATGTAGAAAAACTGCTGAAAAAGCACTTTCCCATTAAATCTATGATCCCAAACTGAAGATCAATCGAGAAGAGGAATAGCTCTTTTAGACAATTAATTATGAAAATCTCAAAATTGGCTTGGTTGACCCGTTTAACCATTCTTGAGTCTTCACGCAAAATCAAAGAGTACGACATTTTGTTCGTTTTGTGATGCACGGTCTCATAATCCTTTATTCCTACTGTACAATATTGCTCTGGAAACTCACCTTCGCAGCTCACTCCGTCAGAGCCAATTTCGTACCCTTCCTCGCAGGTGCACGCATATGAAAAGCCATCAAAAATACACCCTCCGTAGGGAATATCACAGGGAAAGTTCTCTGTAGTAACATTGCACGGGTTGGACGCATTTTGAGAAGCAACTGTCGTAAAAGACAAAATACAACGTAAAATACGGTCAATAATTGAATGTACTTGGTTTGACCCTTTTAGTACTATTTTGTTAACGACAGATTCTGGAAAATCCCATTCCAAACTTCAGAATAATATACAAAGCAATACAAATACATTGTCCAAACCTACTTAGATAATGATCCGAATGTACATATCCTGGGGGGAATGGTTACTGAGAAAGAAGGCTTTGAAATTTGAGTCAATTGAACAAGTTTTTGTAAAGGAACCTGGTTGCCTGCGTATCAAGCCTTTGGTTATTCCAGAATTCAATATGGAAAAGATAACGTGATAAACCCCATCAAGCTAAGAAATGAACTAAATGAGACACAGATCAGGATGCAAATAGCAAGGGGAACCACTCTGAAAAGATCACAGAATCAAGCATTAATTCTATACACTATGTTACTCTACTCATGACTGGAACTAACTTTCAACTAGAAGCATTTTTTTTTTCAAAAGTTATCACAGTTGAAAGTGATGAATGTGTCAACGGTTTTTTTTTTGTTTTTTTTTTTTTTTTTACAAAAAAGGGGGCCTCCAAGGCATGCCTTATCAATCAATCTGTTCTAAAAAGAAACTTTTTAGAAAAACGCGAGAATAATTTTCCTTCTGTTTGTTGATCCTGAGGTAAAGAGTTGTGTAGAAGAAAGAAATGTTCTTTCAGAAAAGTTTAAACTCGAAAATTGACTAAGGTGAACCGTTTCACAATTTTTGAGTCTTTGCACGGAATCTTGGCATGCCACTTCATTGCAGATTTTCTGGTGTACAGTTACAAATATAAACTGTCTCTTCCTCATTATACTAAACAACAGAGCTTTGTGATGGTTGCAACGATTTATACAATGAATCGACGATGTACATAAAACAAAGTAATCTTATCATGTAGGGTTTAACTTGCTATGTACGACTACGACTGGCTCATATTTCTAAAAATTTAGTATTACACAAACTAAATAGAGATTACCGAATCACATTTCTGTCACCATGTTTCCTTTCTTTTACTGGAGCAACATTGTTTTGCCTGAGCTTGCTTATCTACAAGGTAGGTCAAGTTCGGATGGATTACCAAAATAATGAGAGTCTTGATTATTATTTTTTTGATAGCAAGTAAAGCACTTGTTTTTATCTTCTGCCTGTGCACATATATGTTCTAGTTACTTTTATCATTGGAGGACAGACACTACTATACCTTTAGGTCTTATTGAATAAAGATATATAAACTGATAAACCAACGGATGTTTATTACCAAAATGCAAACATGGGAGGACAGGACAAATGTAGTTGAAATATGAAAGAAAATTCAAATACACGTACAAAAATGTACATTATGCAGAAATACGATAAAATAGATTGTCTCCGAGATCATAAGCCAGTAAACTTCTACAAATCTATATCATGTTTGTAATCCATGCCCATATCAAAGACTTCAATAATATACGTAAAATTGTGTACTAAATTTTTCGTTTGGGTTTCTTTTTTTTTTCTTTCTTTTGTTTCTTTGATTAAGATTACACTGGTTACCAGAAAGATGAAGAGCAGAGAACGTCCACATGAAGACAGTAGAAGACAAGAAGGCCATTTCCCCGCATTCATCTGGTTGGAATAACAGAGACATTTATTTTGTAATTTGTGTTATGTAAGTTTAGTGTTTGAAAGGGGTTTATGACATGGTTGAAAAAAACGATATATAGATATCTTATCACATTTCAACAAGCACACAACCATTTGTAAAAAAAAAAAAAAGAAAAAAAAAAGAAAGAAAAAAAAAGAAATCCAAAGCAAAGTAGTTTCATTTTCATTTTGAGAAAAAGATGAATTTTGATGTCGCTTCGGTAATAATATATTTATTCATTTGCATCAATCCAAATCAATGAGAAGGGACTGTATACAACTAACACGCGTTTGACGAATAAAATACATTAATGTCTTTGGCAGGATGTAAAAGCATAGTTTCTATAGATCTTCAGAGATATATCATGATCAGACTGAGGATAATGGCAACACACCATCCATTACAAAGTAATGATTAGCATTGTCATTCGAAGGAGAAGGGGAAGAGGAAGATAAAACAAATACGATCACTTTCTAACATGAACAAAAACAAAAACAAAAACGCACAAACAAACAAACAAGCAAACGTGAAATGTTAATAGATTCTAAAAACATGGATAGAATTTCTCGCGCTTTAATTGTGACTCTGCACCTCAAAAGAAATAAAAAGTCGCCAGACATGAATTTTTAGTTAAGACCATATTCTGGAAGAGCAGACTTTAAGCTTTAAAATGATGTATAACTCAAATCAAATGGACTCTCCAAACTATCTAAATATTGGAAAGAAAATTCAGGAAAAGTGTGAACTGAGAAAAGAGGCTCTGAAGTGCAGTGTCTATTCAAGCACCAAACCGTGCTGGCTGTGCGATGAATGGGACAAAAAAATAGGAAGTAAACCACCAGAGTAACAACAATGAAGGGATTATTAGATTAAACTGAACTTAAGCATGCCTCATTAACACATTCTGTCCATAATTAATGCCAACTTTCAATGCAGTAGCACTATCCCTTCAAAGGTTATTAGAGTTGAAAGTGAAGAGTGTGGAGAGGTTTTTCAGAAATGAAAAAAGGATTCTAAAGACACACCTAATCACACTATTCTACCAAAATTGTTGGAGATAAACTGTGAAAAAAAAAACACTTTCCTGCCCGTTTTATAATACCAAATTTTAGCATAATGTAAAAGAAGACCCGCTCTTTCAGAAAATATGAAAAAGTCAAGTTCGGCTAGGTTGACCCATTTCCCTTATTTTCAGTCCTCACGCAAAATCAGTGTGTGCGACTTTATGTTCGTTTTGAGGTGCACGGTCACAATTGTTCTTTGTCAGTAGTACAATGAAGAATGTACACTAAAGCCCTGTATTAAAATGAACTTCTCTGTGAGTTAATATGCTTACCTGTTTGACTGTTCTATTGATATCCACACGATTCCGATGTCTACTCAAGGTATATACGCATGGTATACAGCGCGAAGCAACAATCATGGTAATCTCTGGCCTTTCACTTAGCCATTCCACCTTCCCCGATTGTTGAAATGCATCTTTGCTACCAGCACTTTTAAAGACTACTTATTATTCTGCTCCGTTCACTCGCTCGTGGCATGTGTCATGACAATAATATATCGTATACATTTGTCATGGACTATTGTAATGTTATCAGCGTATGTGCAGTGCACAAAGCAACACACACACACACACACACACACACACACACACACACACGGACACACAGACACAGACACACACACACACACACACAAATGAAGTTTAGAGTTGTCGATTTTGTCAAATTGATATCTCGACTGTGATTTGCCGATAGCACAACTGTAGGGATTAACAAATGAAGCAGCCGCAGACGGATGAAATGAAAATCAAGTTACAGTTAACATATTGTAACGAAAGATTATCTGCTTCCTATTAGTGGGCAGGAAACGTCCGCTATCAGTTAGAGTGTATAGATGTACTCCAATCAACACTTTGCACCACACAACACACATCACACCAATTTAGTCTGACAGGTAGAAGAACAGCTTGAGAAGAGAGGTCGCAGCATCTTCCAGACACGACATCAAGTTTATTAGTGGCTGTGTAGGTTTCTAGTCCCAAACTATTTCACACTCACAACTCTGAATCTTTAGACGGATCCAACTATATCTTTCAACAAAGAGTCGGTATTATACCCTTCAGCTATTTACATCTCCTTGTGTCATATGTGACCCTGCACCTCAAAACAAACAAAAAGTCGCCAGACATGATTTTTTTAGTTAAGACCATATTCTGAAAGAGCAGACTTTAAGATTTAAAATGATGTATAACTCAAATCAAATGGACTCTCCTGACCTATCTAAATATTGGAAAGAAAGCACAAACTCAGGAAAAGTGTGAACTGAGAAAAGAGGCTCTGAAGTACAGTGTCTATTCAAGCGCTTAATCTTTACTAAACCGTGCTGGCTGTGCGATGAATGGGACAAAAAACAGGAAGTAAACCACCAGAGTAACAACAATGAAGGGATTATCAAATTAAACTAAAATTAAGCATGCCTCGTTAACACATTCTGTCCATGATATTAATGCCAACTTTCAAAGCAGTAGCACTAAAGTTATTAGAGTTGAAAGTGAAGAGTGTGGACAAGGCTTTTCAGAAATGAAAAAGGGAATCTAAAGACACACCTAATCACATTATTCTACCAAAAATGTTCGAGATAAACTGCTAAAAAAAACACACTTTCCTGCCCGTTTTATGAAACCAAATTTTAGCATAATGTAAAAGAAGACGCGCTCTATCTGAAAATATGGAAAAGTCAAGTTCGGCTAGGTTGACCCATTTCACTTATTTTCAGTCCTCACGCAAAATCAGTGTGTGCGACTTTATGTTCGTTTTGAGGTGCACTGTCACATATGTGGTATACATCACTAGGCCTGGCTTGTGCGGCACGCCATAAAGCGCCAAGAGAGTAAAGGTACTGGGCCAAGGCTGAACCTAAGTATACGCCACTTCGTCCTTGACCTAATTCGCTAGGGGAAAGTCGAGGGCACAGACTTTACTGGAAGAACAGGTCAGATAAATGGAGTAAGGACAGTGGTCACTGGATTTCCGCTTTAATACTATCAAAATCCGTAACAAGATCTTATAGAGAGTTCAACATTTGCAGTGATGTCTGGCTACCCCAGGAAAATAATATTGTCGTCTGCTGGTCGTGCTGTAGTATATATACATATATATATATATATATATATATATATATATATATATATATATAGAAAATGTAAATCTAAACAACACAAATTAATCATCTCTTCTATGTAGTACTAGTTGTAAGAGAATGCTTTCAACTCATAAACTTACAAAGATTCCTGTATATTTTATGAATGTGATGATTATGAAGAATCGATCAACCTCGGTTTATTTTACTTGTTTGTGTTTTAAAGTCAAGTCTCTGCGATCCTTTCTTTTCTGTACTTTGTCGAGTGTAGAGAAAAGAATATGACGTGGATTGCACTAGTGAGACATAAGGAAATTAGAACAAGCCTATCATAATGTACTGCTTTTGTGAAATCTTGGTTTTGATAATACGCATGTGCTATCACATGCATCGACCGATTGTGATGTTATAATAGACAAAAATGGAATAGATTTCAATGACAGTAAACACGATTCCATTCTTACAAACTTGTACATTCGCTGAATTTCTTTCTGAGATAGATGGTGTAACTGCGCTTGTCTTTTGAAGTATAGAGGTCAAGTGCTCTTTCATTACAGCCAGCAATTATGGTACATTTATTCAACAAAGATTTGTATCGATGTTTAATGCAGAGTCTATGTGCCTCTTTAATCACCTCTATAAATGTAAAAACTGCGTACATAGGCCCATTGGCATACGAAAAGGCTGGGTTGATGTATCGTCGGATTTCTCTTCGAACTTAATTGCATTCGTTGAATTAACATTCGTCTAGTCGTCTCTACCTCTTTGGGAATATAATACTTGACAGCGGGAAGTAGAAGAAACACAGTACCAACAACAATAGAGATCACAACGTGATATATCTGGACATTTGGAAGTAGAGCTAGAAACGAGATATGGCTAAAACATATCAACGCTAAAGTTAAGAAGCTCTTCTTCCTTATGACGTGCATGTCCCTGAGTACCTTCAATATTGCTTACTCATATTTCAGATTATTATTTTTTTTTTTTACATGCATATCACCTTTCGTCGTACATATTGTATGTTTGTTTTATAATCTCTTTATTACGGTAAAGAGATAGCTATTTGTGACTCTGCATCGAAGAACAACCAAAAAGCTTCCAGACATAACGTTTTTTTTTTTTTCTGTTAAGGGGGAGATCCTACAAGAGCAGATCTTAAACGTTAAATTCACGTTTAACTCTAACCTATGTAGAAAATAGAAGGGAAAAAACACTCAAGATTTTTTTTTTTTAAGTTTATTTCAGGGTCAAGTAGTTAATCCTCTTCAATCCACACTCGAATATTGAGATTGTGGTGCAACATGCATTCAAGGCTGCATCTTGCGTATGTTTTGCCATTGTAACCGTTGCTCTATGTCATCTGTTTTAAGCAGACCTTCAGCCATATTCGAAGTGAAATCGTTTTGCATGGAAAGATGACTTCCTTAATGATGGTCGTTCAGCGGCAACATAATTGGCATGGGTGGAGCGGGCCAAATGGACTCGGTCGTGTCAATCGTACACGTCTGTCATTTATGTTTCTCAGTGATTGATACTGACAATCCTTATTGAGCCAAGTGTTGATTTGCAGACGTACTACATAGGGGCTTCTGGAACTGATAGGGTTGCTCTTGGGACCTGTGGCCTCCATGTATTACGGCCTCTACTGGTCCTGGGCCCCGTTGCAAGAAAGTTGCAATCAATTGCAAATAATTGCTAATTTTGAAACAACCATTCTGATTGGCTCAGGGTCTGCCCTATTAAGAAGACATGCATGCAACAATGATTTTGATTGGCCAGTGACAATCAGTTGCAAGTTGCGTTTAAACGCAAAGTTTCTAGCAACGGGGCCCTGTTCGCGCAGCAAACGGTTGTGTATACACGGAGTATACACATGAATAAGTGCGCAGTTCAGGCAGATTATGCATGTAGCCTGCTCGGTCGCCGCTGAAATTTTGGCACCTCCCAGCAGTTTTTTTTTTTTTTTTTTTTTTTTTTTTTTTTTTTTTTTTTTTTTTTTTTAGATGTCGAGCAGGCTATAAAACTCCAGCGATGCCCAAGCGATGCCATGACGCTTTCCAGTAGGTCACCGGTCGATTTTAAGTATATTTAAAAAAAGGAAAAAAAAACCCCGAAATATGGGGATCTTCTCCGCGCAGAGAATGAGCAGTCACCGAGCGATGCCCCATTGGCAACTGGACGATCTCCCACCGGCCACCGGCCGATTTTTGCGAAAACGCTCAGCGACCGATGGGTGATCGATAAGTCGATAAGTCATCTACCGGTGTCCCGTAGGCGTCCCGGCGGCTGCCCGCCGGTCTCTGCCGGAAATTTCTCACAAGCTACTTAGGTTTATTCATGTACCTATATAATGTGATTTGTGCTGTGATAACCAAGTAACTAATTAAGGTGAAACTCGCGGCTAAAGATTTAAGAGTTTTATTATACCAACTACCAAACCTTAGTTATGGGAAACCACAGACAACTAGAAGTTAGGAAATCAAACAAAAAGTAAGAAAACCCAAGATATAATAAAGATTAGAATTTTGCAAAGTATCCTTGTTTGCTTCAATATCTAATAATGGTATTTCTATTTGATTCCATATATTTATTTCCCCATCTCTTGTCATTCATGACTTTTTTCCATTCACCTGGCCTTTAATAAATGATAATATAACCAAACTATATATTACTAAATCTACATATCGACACTAACTTTTTGCCTCCATCTCTTTTACCCAAAAGTGGTTGTCCCTGTCTTCCATGTCCCTCATGTTGGTTGCCGAGATGTTGAGATGCTGAGATTTTGGTGGGGTTTCCTTGCCTCTATCGCTCCCCAGCTTCTTCCACATTGCCCTGGCTTCTCTTTCCCATCTAGTCCTTGGTTTCCTTTAGTGCTTCGATTTTCATTTTTGTCTTTATCATTTAGTCCCCAAATCGCTCGACGGCGACCGCTCGATCTATTCCATCGGTTTTCCTCTGTGCTTTTGACATTTTTGTCTCTATTATTTTTGTTCCCTAAATCGCTCGGCGGCTACCGCTTGATTAGGTCAGTGACTGGGCGGTTGCCGCTCGGACACCGAGCGTATTTTGGGCAGCAAGTGAAAACTGATCGGTGCCGGTGAAATTTTAACTCCGCGTTAAAACTTCAGCGGCGACCGACCGATGCCCTAAAAATCAGTGGTGCCTGGTCGGTCACTGGTCGATCACCAGTCGTTGTCCGACCGAAATTGGCTAAAAACACGCCGAACGGTCACCGAGCAGGCTGATTTTGGGGGTTGTGACCGTAGCCTTCTGTAGCATGTTTATTAAAAGATAATGATATGGAATTACTGTACAAGCTCTAAATCTGGGGGTGTTTCAAGAAGCTGTTCGTAAGGTTACGAACGACTTTCGAACGACTGGTAATCAGTTCTTGTGCTGAGTTATTGAAATTCTGAGAAGTATAGCACATCATTCGTAACTATGCGAAAAGCTTCATGAAACAGGGTCCTGACAAGTGTATAAAATATTATGACAAACTCTTCCGTTGTTTTCTGTAGTTTTGTCTTTGATGGAGGTTCTTATGATTACACACGTTGTAATTTATCACGAAATTGACGCTTGACTCAAAAGAGTGTATCCTTACAAATTATCCCGCTGCAATAAGAATAAAGATACATAGTAAATAAATAAATTAATAAATATATCAATCTATGAATAAAGAGAAAGATAGATAGACAAATGGATAACTAAACTAAACTTAATCAGGCTGAAATCTAATGATAGAAAATGAATGAATTGGTAGTTTAAATGCCAAAGCAGATAAACGCCATTTTCAAAGAGTTTGAAGAAAGGTTATCATCAAGTAGATAACAGGAAGGTTGAATTTTTCTCTTATATTTTACTCGTACTCGATCATGATATTGAAAAATGACATAATCTTTAATTATAATTATTTTTCATATCAACATATTCAACCCCAAATATGCCATTTTGAAAAAAAAAAAGAATACATTGTATTTATCATTAAAGGTCTTATATATGTATATATATATATATATATATATATAATATATATATATATATATATATATGTATATATATATATATATATATATATATATATATATATTTGTCACCCATATATATATATATATTTGGTGGCCCGAAGGGCCCACCAAAATCCTAAATTTCCAATTTTTGGTGACCCGACAGAAAAATGTGGTGTCCCCCCCAAAAAACAAACAAACAAACAAACAAACATTAAAAGTCATTTTTTTTAAATGAGTCAAATATTCAAGTTTATGATAGTAAGAATTAGAAGTTGGACATAATATCTACTCATAAATAAACTTGAACAAACTTGCAACACTCACTCTCAGGCACTCATTCAGTCCTTTTCATCCATCCTTTAAACAAATTTAACTGCTAATTTCCGGCGCAAAAAGTTACGAATTTATTGACATACTTTTCAAAAAATTTTGGTGGCCCGAGGCGGGCCACCAAATTTGCCCTTTTTTGAAATTTGGTGGCCCCGGGCCACCGGGCCACCGTCAGTGTCGAGCCCTGTATATATGTACATAGATAGGTAAAGAAAGGGAAAGGGGGAAATAAAACGGAGAAAAACGCATAAACAAGTTAGATGAGGCAGGAGTACTCGAATACGTAATTTTTTAACATACTACTTACATTTGGTATCTGTATCATTTTGTTTACCTATGCTTCAAGGTGGCTTTAATGTGTTACCAGTTAGAACATACCATATCAAATAAAAATTGCAAAACTGAACAAGTTGTCATTCATGACGTAGGTGCTGTTCCATAAGAAGAAACAACACATTTCACACAAAAAGAAACATGAATTTAGTTGCAGAAATAAAAGTAAAATCGCTATGATATCTTTAAAGCCTAAAAGATCAATGAAGGCTAAAAATAATGAAGGAAAATAAAGAATCTTCTGTCAGATCGTTTTGTTTCATGTAATTGTATTTTGTATATGTGACCGTGCATGACAAATCAAACAAAAAGTCGCACTTGATTTTGCGTGAGGACTGAACAAAAAAGGGTGAAATGGGTCAACTAAGTCAATCTTGAGTCTTTATATATTTTCTACAAGAACTCTTCTTCTTCTACATTATTGTTTAGTTCGGGATCATAACATGAATGAGAAAGTGTGTTTTCAGCAGTTTTTCTACAATCTTTTTTTTTTTTGGGGGGGGGGAGGAGTACAATGATCACGTATGTCTTAGAGCACATTTGCACACTCTTCACTTTCAAGTCTAATAACTTTTGAAAGGATATCGCTACGGACAGAATGTATCGATAGAACATGCTCAATTTCAGCTTAATCTGACAATCCATTCACTGTTCTTGCTCCGGTGGCTTACATCCGGTGTTTTGTCCCTTTCATCGTACAGCGTAAAGATTAACCCGTTGAGGACGAGTCCCGAGTATACTCGGGCAGGTGTCTATGGGAAATGCGTGTTGTAGCAAAATCAAACCGTCCCCAACGGGTTAAGCGCTTGAATACACCCTGTACTTCAGAGCTCTTTTCTCAGTTCACACTTTCCAGAGAGTGTACTCTTTTTCAAGTATTTTGATAGATTAGGAGAGTCCATTTGAATTAGTTTATACATCATTTTAAAGCTTAGATTCTCCTTTTTCAGAATTTGTCTAGCGACTTTTTGTTAGCTTTGTGATGCAGGGTCACATGTATGTTTCATGTTCATGTGTGTTATCTATGTTTTGAAAAATAAAAGTATGTCATTTTTATCTCATGATGCACGGACAGGAGGAAGAACAGCCGTCTGGCTGAATCATGTGGCGTGCTGAAATAAATAAATAAATTGAAATGGAATATAAATCCAAATGAAATAACAGAAGAAGCAATAATTAACAAAAATGGAAGAAATTTTAGTTGTTGTTTTTTTTTTCACATCAGGAAATTGTAAATTGTGTTTGGTTCTTGAATTCGTCTTATGAATATTCTTAAATTACCAAATCAGGATAATGAAATAAAGAAATTCTGTTCATGAATCATCTTTATGCATATTACTCCCTATGTCATTTGAAGTTTGAGTTGACAGAAAACTCTTATTTTACCCCTTTAGTTTCCCACTTTGTTTTTGTTAGAGGTTATAAAGAAATAAAGAGAACGAAAACTCATTTTTGCTATTTCATTCAGGTCTCTCATTGTGTTAAACTGGTCTTTTGTTGTCATTGTTATCGAGAAGGGCATTTGCAAATGAAAGACAACATGTCATTTTTTGCAATTTTCACTTTTGTGCCTTTGAGGACAAAAACAAATGCGTTCATCAATGCATAACGTTTCTTTTAAAATTACCCTACTAGCTTGATAGCCAAAGAAATTACCTTTAATATGGTATATAATAAATTGATTTTCATCAAATCCTCCATGAAAAATATGGTGTTAACTTACTATTTTGGGGGAGTTGAGTGTTTGTGAAACGAGTCAACCTAGTCAATCTGTCTTCTTTCTCTTTTCCTACTTTCTGAAGAGCAATTCTTTTTCTACACTAAGGTCTACAACTAAGTTTGGATTCATAGAAATTTTTTTTAGAACACTCTCAGTTTCAGCTTTATCTGATAATAGATTTATCGCTGAAAGCAAATTAAAGAAATTTCACACCTCAACTTTATTGTTGCAATATAGTGGTTTACATCCTGTTTTGTTCGTTCCATCCATTGCACAGGTAGCACATCGTGGTAAGATTAACCCTTTAGCATCTGAAGATTGTGCACATAATGGCCTTTTTTCCCTGGAAGGCACAGCATTATTCCTCCCATTTCGTCAATTTCTTTCAAAATTATGCCAAATAGATTAGTACATGCTTATTTTTGTAAATTATAACATATGTTCATTTGAAAGTCTATTAAGAGACTTACGTTTTACAGAAATAATTCTTACATACTTGTGGTGACCTTTGAGCTATTCAAAATTAAGTGATTATCTTTTCTATATGAAAACAATAAATACATAGTAAAGCACAAACCTATGAAAAATGCGGAATGGTGGTTTAGGTTCGTATAGTTACTAATACGTTAAGAGATTGAATTGACTCTATACATCAGAGACTCTTTTGTCAGGGCACACTTGTCAAGAGTATACTTCGCTTTCTTTCCACTATTTAGGTATGTTACGAGAGTCCATTTGATTTAAGTTATATGCCTATAGTTATTTGAGTTATATCTTTTTGTTAAGATTATGGTCAGGTCTTTCAGAATCTGCCATTTACTAAAAATCTATGTGCGGCATCTTTTTGGTTAGTGCTGTGATGCAGGGTCACACTTCTGTGAACTTGCTTAGTTGTTTATGATAGCACAGATTATTCGGAAACACAAACAAACAAACAAGCGAACATTAAAATATTGAAATACCTTCTTCCTGATTGAAGCAATTTTCATGAAACTTTTGACTTATTGATGCTAATGAGTGCATGGCGTTGAATGCATCGTGCATTCCTACATGTTTTAGCTAATCAAAAATCGCATCTAACCCCAACCCCCCGCAAATGTCACTATATAGACGTTCCACGTTTTAAACATATCCTCGAATAGAAATCAAATTGAGCGGTTGGTATGATATACATCAAGCAACATGTCTGTTCTCAATTATGCCGTGGATCATCGAACTGTTTCTTTACTTGAATTTGCTATTTAAATACCCGTAGGTGCCGGGGAGAACTCAAAGTATTTCAGGTATGTTGTGCGGTTCGAAAGCTTTATTACAATTCCATCTGGAGCTTGACCAACTTGTACATAGGCTCTGGCTTCAAAAGTCTCGATGTCTGTGTGAGGTTCAAAGACAAAACAAAGAAAATGAAGTACATTGTTCAATCATTCAATTGCAGCTTCGTATTGATTAAATGTATTTCAGACAATTCATTGTGAACATATGTGCCTGTGTATCAGAAACCAAAAAAAAAAAAATGAAAACTAAGAATTGGTAAAATGGGACACCCCAGTAAATCTTGAGTTTTTTCATATTTTCTGAAAGAACACGTCTTCTTCTACATTATGCTAAAATTAGGGATCATAACATGAACAGAAAATTGTGTTTTTTAGCCGTTTTTCTCAAACCTGTATCTTTTTTTAACTAGTGTAATTAGGTGTGTCTTATAAGAGTCCTTTTTCATTTCATAGAGTCCCTGTACATACTTTTAACCTTCAGCTCTAATAATTCTCTGCTGGTTTACAACCTTTTTTCCCCCCATTCATTACACAGCTACCATAGCTTGGTAAGTATTAGGCACTTCAGTAGATCCTGTACTTCAGAGCCTCTCTTCTCAGTTCACACTTTCCCGGAATGGAATATGAGGATATGTTAGGAGAGGCCATTTAAAGGGGAAGGCTAGTAACTGATCAGTGGGAATCAGTGGGAATGCTGAGGGATGATTGTTCCAATCCTCGTGGGATTCATTTAAGAGTATATTATATATCTACTGTTGTGTGAAAATCCATTGCTTCAGAATGGTCTCATATTCAAGTAATGTGCAGTTTAATGTTTCCAGGTTAGCGTGCCTGGTCAGTGACGGGGCACTAAACTGGACATCACTTGAATATGAGACCATTCTGAAGCAATGAATTTTCACACAACAGTTGATATATAATGTACTCTTAAATGAATCCCACAAGGATTGGAACAATCATCTCTCAGCATTCCTACTGATTCCCACTGATCGGTTACTAGCCATCCCCTTTAAATTGAGTTGTACATCATTTTGAAATTTAACTTCTATTCTTGCTGAGTCCGCTCATAACTAAAAGAACTGTAAATGTTGACGTGTTCGACGACAGTAAAACAGACGCAAAAAAAGGAGATAAATAAAAACACACAAAAGTCATAAATATATTCATATAGAAATAAGCATATAATACATTTGTATGTTTTGATTGTTCTTCTTTTTTTCCGCTAATACTGACATTGCGACATGATTATTTCTTATCATACCTCTTTTGTCGTCTTGACACGCAGACGTACGACTGCATTTACGAGCGCCCGGATTATCAACGGAATTGAGATAGAAGCCCCATAGACCGCCATAATGACGCCAAACAGCAATCCAAACGGGAAAGGTGAATGTAGCATAATGTACAGCCTAGAAAACGCTAAAATCAAATACCACAAAAACAATGTTAACAAATATTGGAACACATCCACTTGGTAAACTGGCACCTCGTCTACAACCACACTGTCCACTGTTCACCTAGCCTAATGCCATCTCGTCTAAACTCGCTTCGTCTAATACCAACTCGTCTACCAACCATTTTGTCTAAATGATATTTAGTCTAATTGCCATTTCTTCTACTAACCATTTAATCTAACATCTAATTTGTCTAAGTCACATTTCGTCTAATACCCATTATGTCTATTGACCATTTCGTCTATTAATCATTAGGTCTATGAATGAAATAGTCTACAGCTCATTTTGTCTAATAACCAGTTAGTCTACTCCCAACTGGTCTACACCCAACTCGTCTACTCCCAACTAGTCTACTCCCAACTGGTCTACTCCCAACTCGTCTACACCCAACTGGTCTACTCCCAACTGGTCTACTCCCAACTGGTCTACTCCCAACTGGTCTACTCCCAACTCGTCTACACCCAACTTGTCTACTCCCAACTCGTCTACTCCCAACTGGTCTACTTGTTATATAGTTGGGGGTTTTTTTGTCTCTACTCCAAACTCCTTACTTAAGTCTACTTCATTCAGTTTCCTTTCCCATTGAAATAGCTTGAACACTCTTCGTGCCCCATTTGGTTTAAATTTGTTGTTGTAATTATGACAATTTTATTACTTTTTATTAAAAAAAAATAATGTCACAGTGTGAAAAACTTGCTGTGTTACATTCTTGTGCAAGATGTGTAATTAATATCAGAAGCAATCATGCAGCATTTATATGTCCAAACTTCAACACTCCATCCATTCACCTTTGATACACAATCATAAGTATGGTAAATATGAAATGGCACACATTAGACGTACATTATCAGTATTCTTTATTATGTCTGCCACGTACTGATGTATGTAAACGGTTAAACGGAATACAGTACACGCGTCCATCCGGTGTCAATCCAACTACCTTTACTTGTGTACCAAACACGATGAAATATTACTCGATAATCCCTTATTCGGGATCCCGCCAAGATCGCTGCATGCATGGACAGAGGTGGACGGGGTGGGCGTATGGCAAGCCGTTTTTACATTTAAAGTTAATTTCTGATATCACAAATTCCATTTTGTGATATCAAAAAATCAAATTTTTGATATCAAGAATTCAATTTGTGATATCAAGAATTAAATTTGTGATATCACAAATTCCCGTAAGTGTAGCACATGAACTTAATTTGTGATATCAAGATATCGAATTTGTGATATCACAAAATCCATTTTTGATATCACAAATTCAATTTGTGATATCAGAAATTCGAATTTCTGATATCTACAATTCAATTTGAGATATCACTAAATGAATTTGTGATATCAGAAATTCGAATTTGTGATATCACGAAATAAATTTGTGATATCACTAATTTCAATTTGTGATATCAAGAATTCTTATTTGTGATATCACAAATGCGAATTTCTGATATCACAAATTCCATTTTGTGATATCACGAATTGAATTATTGATATCACAAAATCGAATTTGTGATATCAGTAATTCACAGGGAATTCGAGCGTTAGTTTTGCGCTGAAATTCAACTGTGAATTCGAGCGTTAGTTGAGCGCAGAAATACACGGGGAATTCGAGCGTTAGTTCAGTGCAGTAAATCCCTGTGAATTCGAGCGTTAGTTGAGCGCAGAAATACAAAGTGAATTCGAGCGTTAGTTTTGCGCTGAAAATCAACTGTGAATTCGAGCGTTAATTGAGCGCAGAAATACACAGGGAATTCGAGCGTTAGTTCAGTGCAGTAAATCCCTGTGAATTCGAGCGTTAGTTGAGCGCAGAAATACGAAGTGAATTCGAGCGTTTGCGCTGAAAATCGACTGTGAATTCGAGCGTTAGTTGAGCGCAAAAATACACAGGGATTTCGAGCGTTAGTTCAGTGCAGTAAATCCCTGTGAATTCGAGCGTTAGTTGAGCGCAGAAATACAAAGTGAATTCGAACATTAGTTTTGCGCTGAAATTCAACTGTGAATTCGAGCGTTAGTTGAGCGCAGAAATACACAGGGATTTCGAGCGTTAGTTCAGTGCAGAAAATCGCTGTGAATTCGAGCATTAGTTTAGCGCAGAAATACAAAGTGAATTCGAGCGTTAGTTGAGCGCTGAAATACACAGGGAGTTCGAGCGTCAGTTTAGTGCAGAAAATCGCTGTGAATTCGAGCATTTCATAGTTTAGCGCAGAAATACAAAGGGAATTCGAGCGTTAGTTTTGCCCTGGAATTCAACTGTGAATTCGAGCGGTTTTGCTTGTTGTGTTTTTTTTTTTTTAGCGCAGAAATACACAGGGAATTGGAACATTACTTTTGAGCTGATATTCAGATGGAAGGTATACTACTGTTAACTTTTTTTAGAACAATGTTCAAAATACCAATAACTATATATGAGAGATTTACACATCCATCATTCCGTAATGATCGTCAAGGTATATTCGATGAATTATTGATACAAATCAATTATTTTGCAACATGTTATCATGAATTCAATGATACTATGTTCACTTAGGGCTTACATTTAATTCATCGTTTTGGTCCTCAAATTGTCATCTATTACTACATTATTGTTAATTATGATACATTTTTCATGTGGTAATCCCCTTTACAGTAGACTCTTCCACCAAATCGATATTATGTGTGGTGGTATGTGTATGTGTTATAAAAGCATATACTATGTGTTTGTATTGCGGAGGACCGACCGAGGGCAATCAACCCTCTGTTCTGTGTATGTCAGCAGCGGAGAATAAGAGAGAGAGAGAGAGAGAGAGAGAGAGAGAGAGACTGTGAGTCATGCGGGGTGCGAGAGGGAGTCGTAAACTTGCCAATTTAATGTCACCACTGGTGTCGGCTGGTGGTCACATAAAGCAACGTGTTTCTCCTAAAGACATTTTCTCACTCCTCAAAATCAGTCCTCCAGAACAAAGGGGTGTATCCATTAAGACCAATTGTGTTGGGTGTACAGTTTGCCTGCCCCAGTATGTTTATGATTTTGTAAAATGATTTAAAGTGTAATCATATAGGCAAGTTTATTCAAGAACCAAAACCGGGGAGAACAAAACTGGAACGCACAAGCCCAAAAGTCTTCAGACCAGATCAAGAAGAGTGAAGATATCCAGATCTTATGAATGTTTATGCAGCAGTATGCATGGCAAACAAACAGTTAGAATTTGTAGTAGGAAAAAAGCAGTGGTACGAAGGACTTCAATTTTGTTAATCTGCGCAATGAGAAATCTCTCTTATTAAGTAACAGGGGGAGGTCGGGAGAGAGTATCTTTCACATGACAGAGTAAAGAGAAACGCAAACAAAAGTTGTAAGTCAACCAGTCTCTGCCAAATCAGTGGCAAGAAATGGAGGGAAAAAAAGAGAATATAATAATGACTTTGAAGTAATTGACAACATATAAATAATGACATTTTAGATATGTTGCTAAACGATTTATTTTCATCGATTCTTTTAAAACCAATTCCTAATCACTTTAAATGAAGACGAGTTGCCAAAACTCTTCATTTAGGTTTTTTTTTTTTTTTTTTTTTTTTTGTAACTATCGTTATATACAGCCTGTACTATGTAAAGATAACACCTGAAATTCCATAGGAATATCTGCGCTAAACTAATGCTCAAATTCACAGTGTATTTCTGCGCTCAACTAACGCTCGAATTCATTGTTGAATTTCAGCGCAAAACTAAAGCTCGAATTCCCAGTGTATTTCTGCGCTCAACTAACGCTCGAATTCACAGTTGGATTTCAGCGCAAAACTAATGCTCGAATTCCCTGTGTATTTCTGCGCTCAACTAACGCTCGAATTCACAGTTGAATTTCAGCGCAAAACTAATGCTCGAATTCCCTGTGTATTTCTGCACTGAACTAACGCTCGAATTCACAACTGAATTTCAGCGCAAATCTAATGCTCGAATTCCCTGTGTATTTCTGCGCTCAACTAACGCTCGAATTCACAGTTGAATTTCAGCGCAAAACTAATGCTCGAATTCCTTGTGTATTTCTGCTCTCAACTAACGCTCGAATTCACAGCTGAATTTCAGCGCAAAACGAATGCTCGAATTCCGTATGTATTTCTGCGCTCAACTAACGCTCAAATTCCCGTTGGTTTTCTGCACTGAACTAAAGCTCGAATTCCCTGTGTATTTCTGCGCTCAACAAACGCTAGAATTTACGGTTGAATTTCAGCGCAAAACTAATGCTCGAAATCCCTGTGTATTTCTGCACTGAACTAACGCTCGAATTCACAACTGAATTTCAGCGCAAATCTAATGCTCGAATTCCCTGTGTATTTCTGCGCTCAACTAACGCTCGAATTCACAGTTGAATTTCAGCGCAAAACTAATGCTCGAATTCCTTGTGTATTTCTGCTCTCAACTAACGCTCGAATTCACAGCTGAATTTCAGCGCAAAACGAATGCTCGAATTCCGTATGTATTTCTGCGCTCAACTAACGCTCAAATTCCCGTTGGTTTTCTGCACTGAACTAAAGCTCGAATTCCCTGTGTATTTCTGCGCTCAACAAACGCTAGAATTTACGGTTGAATTTCAGCGCAAAACTAATGCTCGAAATCAAATCATTTCTTTGCGAAAGATATGTGCTGAAATTCCATGTAAATTAATGATATCACAAATTGGAATTAGTGATATCACAAAATGTATTTCTTGATATCAAGAATGTGAATTCGTGATATCTCGAATTGAATTCGTGATATCACGAATTGAATTTGTGATATCACTAATTCGATTTCGTGATATCAAAAATTGGTTTTACGTGATAAACCAATGGGTATTTGTGATATCAAAAATTGAATTTGTGATATCAGAAATTCGAATTTTTGATATCACGAAAGGGAATTCGTGATATCAGAAAATCTTTTTAAAAAGCAATATGGCTTGCCATATGGGCGGTCGAAATGTAATTCTGTTTCGTATGACTGACAATTCGTTTGTGATGGAGGATTGTAACTGAGCTAGTTTATCATTATTTAGTTCTTTTACGGCCAGGATGTTGACTGGATAGTCGTGTCTCGACCAGCATTAATATGCAGCATATGCGGAATAATTAACAACTTCAAAGAATAGACTATCATTGATTGTTGTACCAGGGCAGGCCTGGGTTATGAATAGTTCGTGACAGTGAGACGGACTGGACACTTGACAAAGTGGTATATTCATTATTAGCATGACCAGATGGGAATGATCAGTTTGGGAAAATTGTTGAGAGTTGGGAGTAGACCAATATTGGGTATATAGACGAGTTGGGAGTAGACGAGTTAGGAGTAGACCAGATGGGAGTAGATCAGATGGGAGTAGACCAGTTTGGAGTAGACCAATTGGGCATAGACCAGTTGGGAGTAGACCAGTTGGAAGTAGACCTGGACTGCCCCCCCCCCCCCCACCCCCACGGAAGAAAGCAGTAACTGCATAGCTGCTGAGCTGAGATAAATGCGATTTTGTGTTTTTTGCAGATTCTTTAAAAACACAGAAACATTCAAAAATAATTTTGTGGTATGATTATGCACCATACCTAGTTGTCTAACAATACCTAGGAAAAAATTAGGTTTCCGTTATTTTTTTTAATGTTATTTAGGAAAATGCAGTTACTGCGGTGGCTCACCCTTGATTCTGGGTAGTTTCCCCACGGAAAAAAGCAGTAACTGCAGACGGCCAGGAGTCTGCTGTTTTCCCCATGGAAAAAAGCAGTAACTGCACATGTCACATGACCATAGGAGGAGAATTGTTACCACAACCAGGTTATAAAGTTCTTCTACTTTCTGGTTAGTCTAGATCTATAAGATCTAGGACCTAACGCTAGACCTAGACTAGGTCTTGTCGATTGAATGGCATTCTGTGTAAAAATAAGGTACATGTAGGCGTACCCTAATTGAATTTTGGATTGCCCGGCCTGGCCCCTGACACATGACCCTGGACTAACCTGTTGTGTTAGACAATAAAGTCAAGTCTCTTCGTCTCAGATATCCTAGTCGAACTCTGACGTTATGTCTTAAGCTGGACTACAGATCTATGCCCAATGTTAGTGCTAGACCTAGATCTATTGCGTTAGATTAGGCCTACTGACATTTTGTCTAACACTAAACAGTTAACAATAGATTAGACTCTAGATCTACTCTGTAACGTTAGGTCTGGTAGACCTAACTTTAGGGCCTACATCTAACGTTAGACTAACGTTAGTGTATTAATACTAGTGCTCATCTCCCTTCAATATATTTTCAGCTCACCTAGATTTTCTGGTTCTGGCCAAAGCCATGGCTACCATGACTTTTCCTCTGCAATTCATGATAGATTTACAGGCATGCCTGGACCGCAGAAACTGTGTGACAGCATAAATAGCACTGGCATGATCACTCAGACTGTACCAGACCTGTGCATACTGTGCAAGTGATGACTGTGATGTGATGCAATGTTTAGCTAGTTACTATACTGTGTGCTGCAGAATGTATGCGCATGCAGCTAGCTGCACGCGTATTCTGCACTCTGAGCGCGCTGAGTCTGCCAGGTTTGCTGGGGACCATTTCATGAAACTTTTTGTTCGTGATTTACTCTGACAACTGTTAAAAGCTACTGAAATCCTTGCGTCTGATTGGCTGATAGCAAATTTGTCGGTGAAAACCTCCGACGAACTCGTTGATGAAACACCCCCCTGGTCTCCAGAAAGAAGCTTTTTCTACAACTTGTCATATGATTCTCTGCGGGCAGAGTCAAGTTACTGGTGAAACAATCTTTTTATATCTACTCCCCTAAATTATGGAAGAAACTGCTGTTTACATTGTTTAAAAAAAAATCAGTAGAAAAAAATAAATGGTACTAGGGAAAAAATATACAGGAAGGACTATACAGAGTCTGAATGATTAGACTAAATTGTTAGTTACTGCTTTCTTTCGTGGGCTTTGTTAGTTACTGCTTTCTTCCGTGGGGAAACTTGCAAAGTTGAATCAACTGGATGCAGTTACTGCTTTTTGCAAAAGTGAAAAATTGCATTTTTGGTCACTTTCATTTTTCTTTTTGCAAAACTGACCTATTAACATTGGAGAGCATTGGGTAAACTATTCATTTTTGCAAAAAAGTAAACATTCATAAAAATGTCAGTTACTGCTTTTTTCAGTGGGGGGGGGGGGGGGGCAGATGTCCAGTTGGGTGTAGACCAGATGGGTATAGACCATGTTGGGTATAGACGAACTAAGGATTGGACGATATGATAACTAGACAGAGTGAATGTAGACGAGATGACTTGTAGACGAGGTGGGAGTAGACAGTGGCAGTAGGCGACATGGATATTAGACGACATGACAACTAGACATTGTGAGTATATACACAACTTGGCGACTATATCAATTGCTCAGTAGACGAAATGCTCCTTAGACGAGTTGGGTATTAGACAGTACGGTTAGTGGGCAAAGTGACTATTAGACAATATGTGTACTAGACAAAACAAGTTGTAGACCAAATGGGTATTAGACGAATTGGTAATAGACGATTTGCCAGTAGACCAATTATAAAATAGACAGAGTGCCTGTAGACGAGGTCACTATAAACCATCCACTGATCAGCTTATTAGATACTGTACTTTAATGAAATAGCAAAGGCAAGTTTTTTTTTTCTAAGATCTAATATATGTGGTCGTTAGCACAAATCATTCTGTAATATCTGACATTCATAGCGACAAATGAGCAGTCCTTAAATTGACATGTTTACTTCAATTCCAACCATGATCTGTAGCTAATAGTCAGGGGGATAAAGAAAGATAATTCGACATCCATTCTACTACTGTTCATGACTTTTTCAGAGAAAGATCAGAGTGTTTTCAAGCTTAAATCTAAAGTGCCTCATGGAGAAAAAAAAAATGCACTGAGAGAAATATGGGATAACTTGTCACCAAATCGTCTCAACAGGGAATTTAGAGTAGTGCCTATGTGTCACTACCCTGTGGTTATTATCACTTCTAATGAATGATTACACTTTTTTTTTCAAGGCTTCATCTGATTGTAGAAATGCACAATCACGGTAGTATACACTGTACATGCTCTCGTTTGAGCGCCACTTGTGCTGGGCTAACGTCCGAAATCCCAAATGTCATATTTGATTCTTTTTTTTTCCTTCAAAACAGAATTGAACAAAGTGACAAAAAAATATGTCAGAATCTTAGCAAAATATGCCCACGTAATGATCGTAAAACTACATTTTACTCTCAGTAGTGTGATGATAGTTTTTTTTTTCTTTCATGAAAGCCTTAAGTGGTTGTTGTATAACAACTATTCACATGAATTGTTTCAAGAAAACTTACGTTTGCACGCTACTCCATCAGTGTCTAGGTTGAACCCCTCAAAACAGGTGCACTGATAGGTATCGGCTAGGGGCAGACAACCGCCATGATTACTGTCACAAGGAAAATCGTCGCCATCGAGCTGACATGGGTGCAGCAGGTGCGCTGTACCAGCAGATTTGCTTGTGGAGATGGTAGAAACCTGGTCAAAAATGTTTTCAGAAGTGGAGCCAAGCTGAGCTGAGGAGGTCGGATTTGAGGGATTCTCAAAAGTTGCATTTGCAAGTCCCGCAGACGTTTGATTTGACTGAGCTTGAGGAAACGAGCTACTACTATTAGTAAGCACTTGATTCGAGTTGGGGGATGCTTGGTCCAAGTTGTTCGCAGAGGTTGGGTCTACCGGAGCGGGAGATGTTGAATTTGGATGATTCCAAGTGGTTGCGCTTACAGAACCCCCAGACGTTTGGTTTGACTGCATTGCAGGAAGCGAGTTACTACGATTGGTAAACACTAGATCCGAGGCGTTTAGGCCGATGGCGCCTGAAGCTGCGGGAGGGGAAGTTGGGAATGACCGATTCCTTGGGGTTGTGTTCGAAGAAGTTGAATGCGTTTGGCTTGACAGGGTCTCCTGAGTTACCTTATTTTCTGGAAACACTAAAGTAAAGTATATGAGCATTTTTTTTTAAATCATAATAAAGGCTGCATTTATAAAGTGTGATAGACAACCATAATTTAAACTTGTACATAAAAGTAATGTGCTTGCGTGTGTGTGCGTGCAGTAAAAGATGAATTTAACGAGGTCCTGAAAAGAAGAAACAGTCAAATCGATTTTCTGCTTGTACTCATGATCAGATATCTGATAAAAATACGGAATTTTACTCGAACTTTTACAGTCACGAAGTGTCAAGATACCATGTGATATTTCGCATGAAATCTTTCCTTTAAAATAAGGTAAATTTGCTTCAACAGAGCAATTCTTTTCTTTCTTAATTCTAATCCAAGATTTCCCTGCCGAAAGTTCGTTGTAAATTAAAAAAAAAGAAATATTTTGATAATCATGATGGCAAGGGGTATCAAAGAATTTCTTGATTTATGGTGGAGAAGTAATCTCAATATGGGCATTACATCACCAGGTCCTGGACATAAGACACTGATTTTTTTCTATCATAATATGCCTCCATCAAAGTCCGTTGATTTAAAGTGAACGTGTTGAAAAACAAAAGGTTTGGCAGCCATGCTGGCAACCATAGAAAAGTCTTATTACTTAAGAACCTGTCTGCATAATTCTTTTCATTCATGGTCCATTCTCTAAAATAGCACAGATAAGGTAGGCCCTACATAATCCTAATTGGAGTGAGAATAAAGAATCCATTGACATACTCATTACCTTCACAAGTCACGTTGTCTGCGGCCAGGCGATATCCAGCGTTACATTCGCACTGGATATCACCTCCTCTGAAGACGCAGCCGCCATTTTGCTTGTCACATGGTAACGCTGTCCCTGTAAGGTTGCATGGTATTGTCTCGCTGGCTCTCGACAAGGAAGAAATGTCTGTGGCATACGACATGATTTGAAAAATAATATAATGACAATATCAAGGAATAATAAGGAATGCCAGAAGATGAATGTTTACGTGACGTATCGTATAGAACTTTGACAGGCATCACAAAACAAAACGAAACAAACACAGAAAAAGTCGCATCCCTTGATTTTACGTGAGGATTGAAAAAAAAAAAAAAAACCAAAAAAAAAAAAAAACGGTAAAATGTGACAATCTACGTAGTCAATCTTGAGTTTTTCACATTAAATTTTCCGAAAGAGCTATCCTTCTTCTACATTATGAGTAGTCCAGTCAAAATAGGGTTTCACTCACCACTAATTGCAACAGTAAGAATTCCACAGCAGTGCAACTTGTTATGGGCTCCTAAACACCATACTAAAGGGCTTTTTTACACTTGTGTTTCTTAACCCCGGACTTTCTCTGACCCAGGACTATCGTTAGTCCCGTACCAATTTTTCCAGCTTTTTACAATCGCCAATTAGTCCCGTACTATCTCTTGTCCGGGGCTAAGGAGAAAACTGACCTTTTTACACTCGTATTTCTTAGCCCCGGACTTTCCAAACCACATGAATATTCATAATTACGCTGTGTACTGTACACGTACACGCACGCACCGGCAGCACTTGATTACCTCGTTTCTGATTGGTCAGTGAGGGTCGGACTTCGTCTCCGTCGCTTAGCCCAGGATTATTTTTTCTTTCTGTTTACACTCACTTGCTTGGCACCGCAATTGCGCAATTGCGGTGCTAACCCCTGCTATTTTGCAGGGCCAGATAGTACCGTACTATCGGTGGGGCTAGCCCACTTTGGCAAAAACGAGTGTAAACAGAAAGTGGGCTAAGGATAGTCCCGTACCAACGGTGGGGCTAAGCCCCCCCCCCCCCCCCCCCCTTAGCCCCACCGTTGGTCCGGGGCTAAGCAAAAATTTACAATTGTAAAAAGCCCTTAAGTCCCAAGAAATTCAATGGGGTAAAGTGGCTAAATTTGCATAATATGCAAATTAGCTCCCATAATGATTAAAATTTAGTGTTTCCATGAAAACTATGCTTCTAGGTTTCAGATTGGAAAACCGAAAGTGTTTTAACCTATGTTTACAATGTCAGCTAGTGCGATGCAAACATTTCCATGTACATAATCTGGGCCTCATTTTCATAATATGCAAATTAGCTCCGTATAATGATAAAAATACAGTGTTTCCATGAACACTATGCTTCTAGGTTTCAGATTGAAACACCGAAAGTGTTGAAACTTATGTTTTCAATGTCAGTTAGTGCGATGCAAACATTTCCATGTACATATTCTGGGCCTCATTTGCATAATGTGCAAATTACCTCCAATAGTGATAAAAATATAGTGTTTCCATGAAAACTATGCTTCTAGGTTTCAGATTGGAACACCCAAAGTGTTGAAACCTATGTTTGCAATGTAAGTTAGTGCGATGCAAACATTTCCATGTACAAAATGTGGACCTTATTTGCATAATATGCACATTAGCTCCAATAATGATAACAATACAGTGTTTCCATGAAAACTATGCTTCTAGGTTTCAGATTGGAACACCGAAAGTGTCGAAACCTATGTTTGCAATGTCAGTTAGTGCGATGCAAACATTTCCATGAAATTTCCATTGTCTGGGCCTCATTTGCATGATATGCAAAGGGTACCGAGCCAACGGAATATTCAAATGCATTATAGTGCCCGATATGAGCTTATCAAGAGTGTTCAAATGTGATATTTCAGTTTCTCTTCACCAAAAACAAACTTTTGAGCATTAGAAACCTAGTATGAATAATTTCAAGCGAATAATAGTTTGTTATCAGACAGATAATGATAGCCTATCCATTAATTACGTAGAATCAAAGTACGCATTTAAACAACTGTCAACATCTGTAACTTGTCCAATTTTGTAATCAATATATGAAGAATTTGTTTGCAAAAACCGATAAGTCCATGTTTGCCAAATGGAGATATTTGCGATTAAAGGTCAAGAAAAATAAAGAGAATAATAAGAATTTTTTTTGCTTCTTTTGACCATAACTTCAAAAATATACCTTTATATTTAGTGACCAATATATCATTTAAAAGGTATTATTTTGTACTTTATGACAGAGATCGTACTTCAAATTCTTCAAAAATGGACTTATCGGTTTTTGCAAACAAACCCTTCATATAGTCAAAGGGGTGCACACTCAAAGGCCACCGAGTGGGATGTGTTCAAATCATCCAACTCCCAGGGCAATATAGGAAACATGCACTACCATTTAGCACGAATATGTTCCAATTTTCCAACGGTTGTACAGCAAGTGCCTATTGTTTTCAAGAAATGTAATACAATTAAAAGAAGAAAAAATTGCTCTACATCAACTTTATTGTCAAAAGGGTGAACATTTAAAAACAATCCCTTGGGAAGTGTCCAAAATTACACCTCCGCTCAAGCCCCGTAATTACAACACACGGATACTATGAACGCAAATACTGACGTTCTTTGGTGCATGGTCTTAGAAGTAGTTCCGGCAATACAGCTACACACTTTTATATCAATGAATGTCGTGGAAATGATAGAAGAAGCATTGCTTCACAATATCTATTCAGTGAGAGGATGCACATTAAATGCAAATCCTGTGGGATGTGCCCAAAAGTACCCCACCCTCATGGCAATATAGAAAACATCGAATATCATTAACGCGAATATACTATATGTTCCAAACGTACATGTTTCAAACTTCGATCATGTCATGCAGCAAGGGCACTTTTGTCTTCAAAAATACATAGTAGTTAAGAGAGGAGACATCCCTTAACAATATCCATATTGTCAAAAGGGTGAACATTAAAGGCAATCCCTTGGGAATGGTCCAAAGTTACACCTACGCTCACGCCCCCTTAAGACAAAACACAGATATTAGCAACGCAAATACCGTTGTTCTACCGTGGATGGTTTTAAAAGTAGTCCCGGCAATACAGCAAATGTACTATTTATCAATGAAAAGTCATGGAAATGATAGAAGAGGCTTAACTTTACACGATCCATACAGTGAAGAGGATGCATATTAAATGGCAACCCTGTGGGATGTGCCAAAGATATTCAACCCTCACGGCAACGTAGAAAACATATAATATCATACAACGCGAATATATATATGTTCCAAACGTATATGTTTTGAAAATTCCATCGTGCTGGATAGCACAGGTACTTTTGTGCCCAAGAAATGCAACTAATTAATAGAAGAGACATTGCTCTACAATAACTATATTGTCAAAAGGGTGGACATTCAAAAGTAATCCCTTGGGAAGTGTCCAAATTCACATCTGCGCTCACGCCCCCTTATTACAAAACACAGATAACAGCAACGCCAATACCGTTGTTCTAGCGTGAATGGTTGTTAGAGTAGTCCCGGCAATACAGCAAATACAATTTTCATCGATGACAAGTTATGAAAATGATAGAAGAAACTTAACTTTACAAGATCTATACACTGGAGAGGGTGCGCATCAAACGGCAACCCTGTGGGATGTGCCAAAAATACTCCACCCTCACGGCAATATAGAAAACATATGATATCATATAACGCGAATATATATATGTTCCAAACGTACATGTTTTCGAAATCCCTTCGTGCCGTATAACAAAGGCACTTTTGCTTTAAAAAAAATGCAACTAATTAATAGAGGAAACATTGCTCTACAATAACTACATTGTCAAAAAGGTGGACATGCAAAGGTAATCCCTGGGGAGGTGTCTAAATTTACACCTACGCTCATGCCCTTTATGACAACATACGGATATTAGGAACGCAAATGCAGTTGTTCTAGCGTGAATTGTTTTTAAAGGTAGGTCCAGCAATACAGCAAATACACTCCTATATAAATGAAAAGTCATGAAAATGATAGAAGAAGATTTGCTTTACAAGATCTACACAATAAAGAGGGTGCTTATTGAAGGGCGACTCTGTGGCGTGTGCCCCCGAAATGCCCTTTATCCTCTTGGCAATATAGAAAACATAATATCATAATAACGGAAATATATATGTTCCAAACGTACATACTGTTAAAATTCGATCGTGCCTTATTGCAAGGGTATTTTTTTTTCCAAGAAATACAATGTAATCAATACAGGAGACATTGCTTTACAATACTTATATAGTAAAAAGTAGTGCACATTTAAAGCGGCCCCTTGGGAGGCGTCCAAAGTTACCCTCTCAACCCCACGTCCCCATATGCAAAACGTGCATTATACCAACGTGAGTACTGTTGTTATGAATGTACTCTTACAGTTACCGCTAATTTGCATTTCATGTTAATTATTTTCGTACGACCAATTCGAAAAGGCATCCATCGTGTTCATTGACCTACACAATATAAGTTTATACATTTAAATCTTTAAAATTGGATAACGGGAAGCTGAGATCTGTCAGTTTCCTCTCATTTCAGGTGCTAATTTGCATATTATGCAAATGTTACTATTTTGCCCCGCTGGATTTTTTGGGACTTTTAGTATGGTGTTAAGGAGGCCTCAACGACTTACACTGCAGTGAAATTCCTACTGTTGCAATTAGTGGTGGGTTACCCCCTAAAAATCGCTAGATTGGCTGGACTATAGTTAGCTTGGGATCATAATATAAATGGTAAAGTGTGATTTCAGCATTTTATTTTCTACTACCCATTTTTGGGGGAGGGCAGAATGATCAGGTATGTCTCAAAGGCCCCTTTCATTTCTTCAAATCATTGGCACATTCTTCACTTTCAAGTCAAATAACTTTTGACAGAATAAGGCTACTGCTTTGAGAGTGTGCATTGTTTATGGACAGAATGTATTAATAGAAAACATTTAATTTCAGCTAAATCTGATAACTCCTTATTGTTGTTGCTCCAGTGTTTCTCTTTCTTTTTTTTCATCCTGTGTTTTGTCCCTTTCATCGCACAGCTAGCACGGCTTGCTAAATTAAGCTCTTGAATAGAACCTCTACTTCAGCCTCTTTTCTCTGTTCACACTTTTTCAGAGTGTGTGCTTTCTTTCCAGTGTTGAAAAAAGGTTAGGGGAGTCCATTCGAATTGAGCTATACATTACTTTAGAGATTATATTCTGGTCTTGTAGAATCTTCCTTAACTAAAAATCCATGTCTGGCGACGTTTTGTTGGTTTTGTGATGCAGGGTCACAACCTGACAACTGTTTTCGTGTTTGTGCTTTTAAGTGATCCATCCTCTACAGCAACTTAGTGTTTTACTTCTGTTCTGTTCAGAAGGTGATTGTTTATAATCATGTGTGCTTGTGTGTGCTTGTGTGTGTGTGTGTGTGTGTGTGTGTGTGTTTGTCTGTGTGTGACTGTGTATGTTACGTGTGTGAATAAATTGTTAAGTTGAACGGGAACACGAAATCTTGATCAAATCTTCGTTGAATGAATAAATTGTTATCCCTACACAAAACTAGGTGCTGAACACAATGTTTTGTTTTTCAAATTGTGTAATATCCATACATTTATTGATAAATTTCTATATACGTATACATGCATGCTTACTTAACTGACACAAGTTGTAAAAAATGAAGAATTGTCTTTTGGAGAAAAGTAATAGCTAAAAAAAAACAAAAACGGCCCCCGTCAGCCCCCGTCATGGACTACTGCGTTTAAAATGGAATGAAATTGCATATTATTATGTCTGATGGTGCTCCTGGGAGGTATATCGGCAAGAGCGGTGTTCGAAAGTGTATAAAATGTTTTTTGATATTTGAATAGTAAATTAAGTATATCTATAAAACTTATTTAGAAAAGCACGTTTGTTAAACATAGGATTTCTAGTGCAAAAGTATTTCTGATTGCATACGAAAAGTATACCGGGCGCTATAACGATATAATGGAATGACACGTATTGGCTATTCTTTCTGTCACTAATCGTATGTCCTTTAAACCAACACTTATGAAAACGACATACTGTATCCTAGCAACTCGAATCGCATGCTGACGTGTTCGTGCCAAGAGATTGGTAGTATCCGAAAGTAGCGAGCAATCACAGCAGTGGGCAAGTCATTTTCTACCGGTGTGTTTTTGTCCGTGTTACCGGTGAAGTTCTGCAAATGAAACGATAATAGGCGAAAATTCAGTACCTTTAGGTCTGCTTACAATTGCAGTGAAAAGCCGACATTTACAGTTTAAATTTGATATGTTCTTCACCTTAAGAATGTCACTTTCATGTCATACTTTCATGCTCTCAGGACATTCAAAAAAGTGGATTAGGATTATTTCCTTGACTCCACTTTTTCCGTATTTATTCAAGCAGAAATTGCAGGATGACGACTTATCTAAATTCGAAGAGGCGTCAAATTTATGGCAGTATTTCAGGCGACAAGACGATTACTTGACATCACCTTCGGGTACTCGTACATAAACCATCATAATATGCAACGCACGTGTAATCATACTAATGGTTTCTAAATAGTAACTATGAACCTTTCGATTGTGACCATGTCAAATTCAAATATTGATATGAAACCAAC
Organism: Diadema setosum; assembly: GCF_964275005.1. NCBI lineage: Eukaryota > Metazoa > Echinodermata > Echinoidea > Diadematoida > Diadematidae > Diadema > Diadema setosum. Next base: position 35,566,146 of record NC_092687.1, read on the forward strand.
TATGCACAAGAACAGTAATAAAGGCATGTGGTGTACTTTAATTCAACTTCATAAATAGGCCTATACTTCTGGATGCAACAAGAGAGGTATCATTGCTTTCTCAGAGATATAATAGTACTCCTTTTAAAAATTGGTGCTAAATGATTTGGCGATCAAATTTCTCAGTATGAGTATCGGTTTGCCTTGGACTTACAAACGGTTTTGTTCCGTCCGCAGAAACGGTGCGGAATAGTGATTCCCCGTCCTTTCTGTACTGGACCTGGTAACTCGTTACCCACTGTGAGTAGTTCGGGTAACGACCCTGGGTAATGACCCCGGTGATTAGGAAGTTCGCTAAAAGATCCACCTGTATCCATGGTGATGGATCATCATTTGCCGCGCACCATGCCCCTCTTCGACCGCCGCCTGTATAAAAAGTGATTGCACTTGGTGTTGGAAATCTCATGTCAGATAAATGTCGACAAATAAAATGAAAAAACAAAAAATCAGAGCTGAATCCACCTTAGAATAGTGGTCAACTTTATAGAGCAGAGGCTTCCAATACACGGTCACTGCTGCTTACTGCAGCAGCTGCTGCATAAAATTGGCAGCTAAGAAAGTTTCTTAGGTCTGGGTCTAATATCAGAGGAGGGCATTTCATGAAGCATTTTTTTCACATAGTTCGTCTGACAATATGTTAAAAGCTACTGAAATCCTTGCATCTGATTGGCTGAGAGCAAATTTGTCTGACATGTTGACGGACAAAATGCTTAAAGTCGTTTGGTTAGTTTTGTCCAATGTTTATATTGCCCAATCCTCACGGATTGTAATGTCAAGTTTGGTTGATTATCGTTTCGCCTGATGAACAACCAGATGGTTTTATTACAATCTACAATAGTTTGACTTTTTCCCATTTCATCTAATGGACTGTAAGCACTAGACGAAATGGGATATTAGTATATGAAAAGGAATGAGGCTAAATGGCAATTGGAATAAATGTTTACTGGTTGAAGACGAAACAGGATTAGACCTTAGGAGTTGAGACTGAAAGACTATTAGACAAAATTGGAAAATCTCCACTATGAAGCGATATAGATCGCCTCTAAGATAGTTTTCAATTTAGTTTTTTGTTGTGCTCAAGCTTTATAAACATGATATAACATTATTTTTGACACTTCATTTGCAGTGAGTGTTTTAGTATTAATGGAAATGATTTATTTTAATTTAATAACAAATATCTCAAGGAACAGATAAGTGGGACAAAAAAACAACAACAACAACAACAACACATACCTGTTGTTTTTCGTGGTTTTCTTCCTTCCTGTATCCTCCGAATGACACCACCCTTGAAGAGAATGGCTGTAGTAACTGTTCAGTGGGAATCAGTGGGAATGCTGGGGGATGATTGTTCAAATTCTTGTGGGATTCATTTAGGAGTACACTATATATTTATTGTTGTGTGAAACTATTTGCTTCAGAACGGTCTAATATTCAAGTAATGTGCAGTTTAATCGCTCCGTCACTGTACAGGCATGCTAGCGTGAAACCATTAAACTGCACATAAGTTGACTATGAGACCATTCTGAAGCAAATGATTTTCACACAACAATAGATATAATTACAATGTACTCTAAAATGAATCCCACAAGAACTGGAACAATCATCCCTAAGCATTCCCGCTGATCAGTTACTAGCCATCCCCTTTAATGTGTGGGACTACTTCGAATAGGTTACTTTAATTTTGCGTTAACCACTGTCATCAACATTCAGTCAACCATTTATTAGGGGCCTGGTTGTAACATTAGTAATCTCACTATAGGGTAAAACACACATGTCATCTGTTAATATAAGTAAATGTGGTTCCCTGTCGCTCTTTCCTAGTCATTTTCTATCTAAATAAAAGCAAGCTCTCCCCACCCCCCTCTATCTCACTTTCGCCCTCTACAAACGTCATAAACATGGAAATCATTACCGGAGAGAGCAATTATTTTGACAAACAGAGCACGGTGAGGGGTTAGGACTCACGTGCAGGGTGGTTCAGCCTGCTAAGTGTTGCACACAGCTGATACTGATAGCAGGAACTGGCTGATAGCTGGGAATCTTCGATTGTTCCGTCTTCCATACCTAGCGGTACCGGAGTTATTTGATCCCCTGTTGTTTATTGTGACGAGGAGACAAGAAGGAGGAGGAAAAAAGAGGTAGAAGAAGAAAAAAAAAAGGATAATATAATCACAGGTAGTATGACACACAGACACTCGACAACGCCCTGGATATGAACTAGGATAATAGGTCACTCAGGACAAGTGAAAATTAAAGACGGGAATGGGGATTAAGACACCGACATTCTAATCATGCATGCACTTCAGGGAGTTTTATTTAATGATAAGATTCCATGATGTATTCATACCCTATTACAAATCCAGATGTAATTACCAATTACCAATTATTCTAAGCATTAGCAGTAAGCAACAGGGGAAAATGCATAATGTTAAAATATTTATTATAAAACAAAGATATCTCTTCTTAAAAACTTCGACCCCGTTCCGTCATCCAAATACATAAACTTTACAACGCTCCATTCACAAGGCTATTAAAGGGTGTGTCCAGTTCTGGTCGAGGTGAGGATTTAGCTTTTAACGTTTTGCGAGACATTCAGAAACCACTCTATAAGATGTCAAAGAGCATGCAATTTTAAGTGGTATCAAAAGTTTATCTGATGAAAATCGGTTTTGAAATAGCCGAGATATCCAAAAACAATGTGAAACTAGAGATTGTAATTTGTCATCACTGACAAATTAAGGTGATCCGATTTTTTTTTTTAATCAATGATTCGAGTCCTGATAGTGCAAAGTCTCAGCTACAGCATATTAAAATCTGAGAGGAATTCACCGAAGCATAAGTAAGATAGTGCTCGATCAAGAGAGTCATGTCAATTTTCACATCTGAAAAAATTCCCTCCCATAGAGATAACACGTCATAGCGAAGATAGAAAAAGAAGTACATATGACCTTTGACCCCACTTTGCACAGAAAAGATGGCATCTGAGCAAAAAGTGGTTATTTTATGAAATGATCCCTGTAACATGGTCTTTACGTGTGCAAAATATGGGAAAGATAGGACATGTATTCACCAAGATACAGGATGAAACATCTATGACCTTTGACCCTAATTTACATAGCCAAGAACCACCTTTACACTCTCAAGATGGCACCTGAGGAAAAAGTGGTTAATTTGTGATATGATTCTTGCGACATCGTCTATAAGTGTGCAAAATATGGGAAAGATAGGACAGGTATTCACCAAGATACAAGATGAAACAGTTATGACTTTTGACCCTTATTTACATACCCAAGATGGCGTCTGATCAAGAAGTCGTTATTTTATGAAATAATGTAGGTGACATGAACTAAACATGTGCAAAATATGGTGGTGATAGAGCATGTTTTTCTTGAGTTTTTGCAAAGAAAGTTGCGCAAAGAAAGAAATATTTCAATACATCGTTGATGAGCTTTAATTTCAACCAAATATTTTGACGTGATACCGACATCGTGTGAAAAAAAACAAAGGGCACTTATATCATAGCACAAAGTTTCAGCTACAACATATTAAAATCTAGGAGAAATTCACAGAAGCATAAGTGAGATAGTGCTTGATAAAGAGAGTCATGTCAATTTTCACATCTAGAACTCCCTCCCATAGAGATAACACGTAATAGCGAAGATTGAGAAAGAAGTACATATGACCTTTGACCCCACTTTGCACACCCAAGATGGCATCTGAGCAATTAGTGGTTATTTTGTGAAATGATCCTTGTAACATGGTCTTTACGTGTGCAAAATATGACAAAGATAGGACATATATTTACCAAGATAAAGGATGAAACATTTATGACCTTTGACCCTAATTTACATACCCAAGATGGCGTCTGATCAAGTAATTGTTATTTTGTGAAATAATGTTCGTGACATGAACTAAACATATGCACAATATGGTGGTGATAGGGTATGTTTTTCTTGAGTTTTTGCACAGAAAGTTGAAGAAAGAAAGAAATATTTCAATACATCGAAGATAAGCTTTAATTTCAACCAAGTTTTTTGACCTGATCCCGATAACGTATGAAAAATAGAAGGGCACATTAACGATAGCCCTACGTCTCAGCTACAACATATTAAAATCTTAGAGAAATTCACCGAAGCATAAGCGAGCTAGTGCTCGATAAAGATAGTCATGTCAATTTTCATTTCCATAAAAATTGCACTCCCATAGAGATAACACGTAAACTGGTCAAATTTGACAAGGTTACCTTCAATCCATTTTTTCGAGGTGATGTCGTCATCTAATCAAAATTGTGTAATTACATTAATGAAAGAACATTTCATAAGCTACAACATAATGAAATTTAGGTGAAAATTGACAAAGGATAAGTGAGATACGCTCGAGTAAACTTGAAATTTGATGACGTCATTTTGAAAATTTACTCTTTTTATTTTATTAAGAAATCTGATATCTTTTAATCATTTTGTCAGCACAGCCAGCCCATGAAATGACATGTGCAATTCATCAGTTTTCAGAATATTTAAAGAAAATGGGGGGTCACCGTCCATCCTGACGAGTAAAATCCGATTTAAAATTGGCGGTTTTTTGGCATACTTGCACTGTATATCGCCATTGACGCGCGCGCGGAATTTCAACTTTGACGGGCCCGTTTGACGTCATATTGAGTCGGATTGACTTGAAACTTGGTAGAAATATTCCTTGACATTTCAGAAATATATTCCGTGTGATAAAACGGGAAATATCTATTGCATATGAGCTGTGCGTGCGTATATGCGCGCGCGCATACGCGTCCGTCGATTTTTTTTTTGAAATGCTGTAAATGACCTGAAACGTGTGCAAAACAATTTTAAGGTTGATTAGAGCATGTTTAAATTTCAACGCGCGCGTACGCGCTCGTTTACTATGAACGTGACTAAATTTTATGAAATATATCAATAGAACTTGACTTGAACTATATGATATTCTAATTTCATTTGAAAAATTCCATTCCATTAATGACATATTAATGTAAACGTGATTTCAGATAATGACGTCATAATGACGTCACGGTTGACTGATCACATTGATACACTAGATCTGTCGTCCTTAGGACATGATACATATATGGTATAAGTTTGAAAGTGATAGGTGGGGTACTTTTTGAGTTAACCTCTGCACAAGATTTGAGGAGAAAGAAATAAAGAAGAAGAAGAAAGAATCAGTACAGATACAATAGGTGATCCGAGAGGATACTCGGATCACCTAACAAAGAGATCCCAATGAAAGGCCTGTAGTCTTTTATTATTATCACTTGTTGGGATATCCCAGCCACTTGAAAACCAGTTTTCATCAAATAAACGTTGAATCCTTCTCAAAATTACATGCTCTTTCATATTTCATAAGAGGTTTCTCAGTATCTCATTTTGGAATGTTCAAAACATGAATACCCACCTAAACCAGCACTGTACAGTCCCTTTAAAGTATTTCAATTGTTTCAAATTATTAATTCAACATATTTTCAGTACAATAATGCAAACCCAATTCCACTGTTATAATTGCCAGTTTTTCTTCCTCTTGAGCTCTTTCTATTATTCTTTGCTAAACTGTGTTTAAAAATGGTGATGTAGCTGTACTTCTGGACCTAACAAAAATGAAAAAAAAAAAAACATATATCTTAGTAAAATCATGCAAAAGTTGTATAATTTTACGGGTCCCTTATGGAAACGGTTCAAATTGGTTTGTTATGCCCTGCTGCATAGCTACTTATAACGCCCATGATTGGTGATTGCAAACTGCATTTGGTATGAATACACCATGGGACCTTATCATTAAAAATTAATATAATTTCTTGAAGGGTATTATAGGATTAGGATGTGTGCGGGAACCCAAGAACGGCATGGGGAGGGGGTAACGGGGGTTGATAGTAACGTGTGAGAGGGTGTGGCTTTACTTCCATGTGTGGTTATTTTTTCGCATTCAGAATAGTTGCTAGTTATAGTTATTTTTTTTTCATTTTAACGTAATAACACTGTTAAAACTATATGACGAGTTTGTTCGCAAAAACCGATAAGTCCATATTTTCGAAATGGAGATATTTGCGATTAAAGGTCAAGAAAAATAAAGAGAATAATAAGAATGTTTTTGCATCTTTTGGCTATAACTTCAAAAATGTACCTTTGCATGTAGTGACCGATATATCATTTAAAAGGTATTATTTTGTACTTTATGACAGAAGCCGTACTTCAAAATCTTCAAAAATGGACTTATCGGTTTTTGCGAACAAACTTTTCATATGCTTATTTTCATAATTATTACCACCGTTCAATTCAAAATTGCAATAAGGATTGATAAATGGAAGCATCATTTCGATAGAATCCAAATGGTGATAGAATTGGATAAAACATAAAAGTAAAGTTATCTTGGAAATACATCTTAACTTTTTCCATGTATCATAAGATTTGATATCAAAATGAATGAAAATCATTCTGGTCAAAGAAATGATGCTTACCACCCAGCGCAGGTACTCCAATTGCCCATCCGATAAGCAGCACAAACACGACTACGCTCATTGTTCTAAATAGAATCGCATAAAAAGAGTCACATATTTTTATTTTTCCTCCAGTTAAGTTTGTAATTTCTGAAAGGTACTCCATGAGAATCATATTGAAATTAGGGGGATATGACGATATGATTTATATCTTGTTGAAGTACCATTGAGCATTTGAAATAAATGCTAGTTTTTGCATACAATTCGAGGAAAGATAGATTATACTCTCTTCCATAAATAAACATAAAATTTGTTCCACAAATGTTAACATACGTAGCGTTTCTAATTCGTTGCCGCTTTTTCCCATTTCCATTTTCAGCGTTGTAGAGTAATGGTTCACTTTATATGACAGTTAATTTTTGAATAATATTCGGTATTCAATATAGGGACACAACGTTGACAGCAAAGGAAAAACCACAGATACGATACGAGTCATCTAGTTTCAGCTATCCATGCGCAATTCAGCATGCTACTGAGACACTTCGTCAGATATCTTCAGACTTTAGCGATGTCGAAGTTGTCCGGAAAAAAAAAAAAATTACACGCTCTCTTGTAAAAGTAGGCTATGATGGGAACAAGAATATTTCTGTTCTACAGCATAGTAATCTAGCGAATTGAAACCGAAATCTCTGCTTAGCATATCCAAACATAAATCTTAAATAATATGACATTTTGGAGGTCAATTGACTTTTACCCTTTTCGTTGAACAAGATATATATGACGAGTTTGTTTGCAAAAACCGATAAGTCCATATTTGCCAAATGGAGATATTTGCCATTAAAGGTCAAGAAAGATAAAGAGAATAATAAGATATTTTTTGCTTCTTTTGACCATAACTTCAAAAATATAGCTTTATATGTAGTGACCAATATATCATTTAAAAGGTATTATTTTGTACTTTATGACAGAGATCGTACTTCAAAATCTTCAAAAATGGACTTATCGGTTTTTGCAAACAAACCCTTCATATGGTTTTTGACAATATTATGGAGAGCTTCATGCAAATCGTTGTCAAAGCAAAAGATTTTATATGAAAGCAACATACACGTATTATAAGAACGGATGCCAATTCGACGGCTTACCAATTTCGTTAACAAACAACAACAACAAATCCTGGATGTAAAAGAATCCGTGTTGACGTGGTAAAACAAATGGAAAGTTATATTGCGAGTGATGACAACAGAGAAGGAAATATCAGAGGAGAAGAACAGCACAAGAACAGCACAAGAACATATTTCCCTGGTTTGACATTGTCTGGAAATAGCAAGTGCACAGTAAATGTGACTATAAAGGTGACGGCTTTTACTATAGGGTACAAAGAAATAATAATAAATGAGGGTTATAAAATTCACTGCACTATCTACATGTAGTGTGTCTTTAAACGCATGCGTGGGTTCAGATCCTGTCTTTCTCTTTCCCTCTGTGTGGTTCTGCAACAACTGTAATGTGTGTGTGTGTGTGTGTGTGTCAGCCATCCGTGACCCTCTTGGCGTGCTTGGGAAAGGCACTTGATCCGCTTAGCCTAGTTTTATGAATGGACTCATGGCCATATGTCTCGTGGTTGCTTGCTCTTTCAATTATTCATCGATTCCCTAGCAAATGACAATTCAGTTAAAATATTTCAGTTCAGTGACCCTATTTCACAATCAATTTATTCGTTCTTTACAATTCACGCTTTTTTCCACTCTCAAAAAAAAAAAAAGTTGTAACAAAATACAAATCATTCATTACTCAGCAATTGTAAGTTCATTTTGTAAGAAGTCTATAACGGGAATATAAAGTGGGTTCATGTATATTTGACTTCGTTGTATAACCGAGAATGACAATGCACTTTTTGCATGGATTCAAGGAGAATATATACAACTAAAGAAAGTGGCCCATGAAAAATCAAAGGTTGTGTAACGTGGATCCCTTTAAAATATCACAGAATAAAAAAAAAAAAAAATCAACGCTTCACAAAGAAAAAGAGTGACAATCGTCTTACAATTGGCAAAATTTGACAAGAAACAAGTTGATGTATGGTATGAAAATACTCACTTCCCAGGATACTAACAGTCTGTATCACTCCTAAATGTAATATGAACGCTAAATGTAATACACCTTAAAGGTAGGATACCTTTTACAGAACTCCCAAAATGCAGAAAAAAAAAACATTAAATATGAACCTCAGGGGACTTGTTTAGGCCACTGCTTAGAAGTTTGGAAGTCAACAGTTATCTACAATTTGAATAATGCACAAAACTCAACTACTCAGTAGTTCTGTGTGTCAACCACACTTCAACCTTTTTTTTTTTTTTTTTGCAGTCTTCTGTATTTCTTATCTACAAACACAAATCTAAAAGTATAAGAGCTGATGTAATTACATATAGAGTGTGTGGCAAGAATGTATATAGAAATGTTTGTAAGTTTTGATGAACTTTATTCACAAAATATACATGGTGGACACGCACGCAGTGCATGGGTCTGCAAAGGTAGCCTCGTAATGTACTGGAATTTACGGTGACCCCCCCCCCCCCCCCAAAAAAAAAAAAAAAAAATCAATTCAAAATCTAATGGTCAATAAAAATGTACTAAACGTTACCTTCCACTTTCAATACTCTATGGGAGTTTCTAAAATGATACTCTCTTCAACATACCACTGTCTTTACACAACTCTTCATTTAAGGCATGCAAATGGGAGTCCCTACATTTAACCCTAAATGTAATAACAACCCTAAATGTAATACATTTTAACGCTAAATGTAATAATCGAGTCAACCCTAAATGTAATACATTTTAACCCTAAATTTAATAATGGGAGTTATAAAATGGGTTCAAGAATGTAGCCAATTGGAAGAGCTGAAATGAGTCACGTGTGCGTGCATTAATTTCTCAATAACATGCACGGCCTGACGTCACAATGTTTACACTAGCAGTGCGCACTCAATCAGTTGTTACAAGTGCGTGGCGCGCTACTATACGCGCTGTCAATCCTGTAAACAACTTCTAGTTCGGACTGCCGGCCGGCCTTTCTTGTGTGCGTAACATGTGTGGCGTACTCTTATACGTACAATACTTATATGTGCGGGATTTCCGAGTGCGACGTGCGTAAATGTTTGGGACGAACATCTTCGGACATCTTGACTCTTGAGCGAGTGCTTCATGTAGCTGACTGGTATTGACCCACAAGGGTACGTGAAAAATGTTGTTAGTTTTCGACCCATTTTATAACGCACTCTATCCTGTGCATCATTTGTATAACAACCCTAAATATATTACGTGTCAACCCTAAATGTAATAACAACCCTAAATGTAAAACATGTCAACCCTAAATGTAATACTTTTTAACCCTAAATATGATATCGACCCTAAATGTAATACATCTTAACGCTAAATGTAATATCGACCCTAAATGTAATACATCTTTAAGATGTATTAAATCTATTATATTTAAAGGTAATAGATTTAAAAACTGTCACATGGACCTAACTAACTTTGCAACAAACAGAGAAATTAATAAGACCGTGCGATTTTTACCTGGGTAAACAACAAAAACAAATCTAAGCAACTATTGCTGCTCTTGAATGCCATAAAAAGTTGCGTCATCCCCTACCCCCTGACCTTTTGCCCGATATTCTGCGTTGGTTACACTCTCTATAATGAGGTATATTAAATTTATGGTCGTTATTACATTAAGCGTTAAAATGTACTGATAGTGTTGACATGAATTACATTAAGGATTGTTATTACATTTAGCGTTAAAATGTATTACATTTAGGGTTGTTACATTTAGCGTTGAGATGTTTTACATTTAGGGTCAATATTATATTTAGCTTTAAGATGTATTACATTTAGGGTCGATATCACATTTAGGGTTGAAATGTATTACATTTAGGGACGGTATTACATTTAGGGTTAAGGTGTATTACATTTAGGGTCGATATCACATTTAGGGTTGAAAAGTATTACATTTAGGGTCGATATCACATTTAGGGTTAAAAAGTGTTACATGTAGGGTTAAAAAGTAGTACATTTAGGGTCGATATTACATTTAGGGTTGACATGTATTACATTTATGGTTGTTATTACATTTAGGGTTGACACGTAATACATTTAGGGTTGTCTTCCGTAATTACATTTAGGGTTAAAATGTATTACATTTAGGGTTGTTATTACATTTAGGGTTAAGGTGTATTGCATTTAGAGTAGATATTACATTAAGCGTTAATATTACATTTAGGGGTAATACAACCGTCTTGGTAGGTTGCTTTGGAAGAAATTCTGTTGTACCTGTGAAACTTACTGGGTCATTTTTAGTGTGATGTGATATACAGTGAATCCGGGTGTAGCTTGTATCAATAATTTTGTACGCTCAAAGTGCGTATCACGTTACAATGCTCACTATCTATTAGAAACAATCAAATGAACATACACAACGGCAAATAGAATATCTGATTCTTAAAAAAAAAAATGATATGTATTCTTTTCCACATTAGGTAGAGATCAACGAACTATCATTTCCACTCCGAGACAAAGAAAAGGTAAAGGAATTTGTGATCTGATATAGTCATAGATCTGATATAGTCATAGCATTGCTATAATGCCTTATGATTGTAATACGGTAGTTTGTTATTTTTTTTCAAGTCATTTCAAAGTACAACTACTATATAGCTGTTTGCTAGATATTATGATTTTTTTTTTTAAAGGATGTCTTTAGCCTTGGCCTGATAAGGTTCGTCCGTCTGTTTGTTTAAATTCAACATACGAATGGAAAGTTGGCAAGTAGCATTGTGAGAAGAACAAGGGCCTGACGTCATTATGAAACCCAACTTGCTATCACTCGAGGAAATGATTGATTTGATGAGATAAAAAAAAATAATAATAATATGTAATAGAGCATCATTTGTAAAGCGCTTATCATTAACGTTTCTAAGCTCTAAGCGTTTTGTAATAGAGAAGTTAAATCATGAAGTAAATGTGATTCCTGCACCACAAAACAAACAAAAAGTCGCCAGACCTGAATTTTTAGTTAAGACCATTATTATTCTGAAAGAGCAGACTTTAACCTTTAAAATGATGTATAACTCAAATCAAATGGACTCTTCTAACCTATCTAAATATTGGAAAGAAAGCACAAACTCAGGAAAAGTGTGAACTGAGAAAAAGAGGCTCTGAAGTACAGTGTCTATTCAAGCGCTTAATCTTTACCAAACCGTGCTGGCTGTGCGATGAATGGGACAAAAAAGCAGGAAGTAAACCACCAGAGTAACAACAATGAAGGGAATATCAGATTAAACTGAAATTCAGTATGCCTCATTAACACATTCTGTCCGTAATTAATTTCAATTTTCAAAGCAGTAGCACTATCTTTTCAAAAGTTATTAGAGTTGAGAGTGAAGAGTGTATACAAGGTTTTTTTTTTTTTTTTGAAATGAAAAAGGGACTCTAAAGACACACCTAATCACAGTATTCTACCAAAAATGTTCGAGGTATACTGCTGAAAAACACATTTTTCCGCCCGTTTTATGACCTCAAATTTTAGCATAATGTAAAAGAAGACTTGCTCTTTCAGAAAATATGAAAAAGTCAAGATCGACTAGGTTGACCCATTTCACTTATTTTCAGTCCTCACACAAAATCAGTGTATGCGACTTTTTGTTCGTTTTGTGATGCCCGGTCACAAATGGTATATAAGCTGAAAAATAAAAACATATTACACACATTATAAATCATAACTTAAGGAGCGAAAATAACATACACTATAATAAAATGAATTAATACAAATTACGGATCTTGAGTGAACACGTGGATTTTGAGTGTATTCGTGGACGTAAGTTGTTACAGGGTGTAGGTGCGATAACATTGAAGGCGCGGTCGCTGTAACTAGTACCCGTCCGCAGAGCCAGTGGAAGTTGTTGATGAGACGATTGTCTTCGTATTCTTTTTTTTTTTCTCTCTTTAATTGGTCATGAAAGGGTAGGCCCAATGTCACCAAAATGGAGCCGAATATTTACGGTCTGATCTCCACCGAGTGCCAGGCAGCTGGTCCTTGACATGAAGATTACTCAGCTGCGACAAATTGCCCTCTTATTAAAGATAACTAGCCAACCATCATTCTATCCTGAGCGTATAATAGTGGACAAGCAAGAGCAACTCTGCAACTGATTGACAAGCAATTTATCATTACATTTTGCAGAGTTTCCGCGACTACGCGCTATAGAAGTACCAGAACTTCTGGACCTTGCATTTTTACAGATCGGTTTGTCAAAAGGTTTCCCCTTGAAAGCAAACTCGCGGAACTAAAGGGGTTCAATTATTTTCCCTGTGGTATTAACGATCGGGCTTCAAACGTGTTAATGGGTATATATATATATATATATATATATATATATATATATATAATTATATGACATATTTATATATATTGGACAACCTGCCTTCTCAGTGACCACGAAGATAATGCCATCAAATCCCATAAAAGTTGGCGAGCATACACACGGTGGCTGCTAGTCTCTTGCCGACGCATGAAGTTTATAGGCCCTGAGAGACCTCGCCGACCTCGTCGTTGGGGGAGTGTGTTTTCATAAAGCATATAGGCATACTTGGGAGAACCGACGCTGCAGTAGATAAAAAAAAAAAAAAACCTTATTAGCCATCAAAATCTTAGCAGTAGATGTTCAGCAGATCGTTCCTCATGTCAAATGTAACTTCATTTCTATTTCTGCTGCATAAATCTTGTCATTTGCGGTTCTTCACCTTCGTGTTCCTCTTTGAAACATAATACCAGTATGAAATATTAGTCTCGTTTTCTCCAATAAGCCGTTTCATGGGTTAGTAAGAGTCAATTGGAAAATAGAGAGGGACACCATTAAAGCCGACTTTGGAATTGGAAAGTTTGATCGAAAAAAAAAAGTGCATTGAACATTGTAAAGTGAGAAAAGCATCACATTGAGCGACAGACGGCACATGCAATCGAAGAGTTTGTTTGCAAAAACCGATTAGTCCATATTTGCCAAATGGAGATATTTGCGATTAATGGTCAAGACAAATAAAGAAAATAATAAGAAAAATTTTGCTTCTTTTGACCATAACTTTAAAAATGAACCTTTATAATATGTAGTGACCAATATATTATTTAAAAGGTATTATTTTGTACTTTATGACAGAGACCGTACTTCAAAATCTTCAAAAATGGACTTATCAGTTTTTGCGAACAAACTCTTCAATCATACCTCACTTGTTACACAACAGGACGTTCTTAAAGTTTAGAATATCCTATGTAATTTTTCCTCGTTTTTTAAAGTAGGTTTGACATGAAATGTCTGAAATTGATATTTTTCAATAGTACATATATAGATTCGTGAAAGGTCTTCTTCGCCACTATGCAAAATATTTCACTCCATGATTACAAAGTTGTCAAAGGCATATTTTACCATTTAGAGAAGAAACAAAATCCCAACACTAGTGCTTCAAAATAGTTCTAAAATGTGGGTTAGGGGTAAAGACAACCAATGCAAAAAAAAAAAAAAAAAAAAAAACAGAATAATCGATGTTAAGCAATGTCAAATGTACCCAATGTGAACAATAGTTATGATAAAAAATGTTTCTCTATTAAACCGTCAACAGTTATCGTTTAATGAGAAAAATAGTGATATTTCTTTATATTTTTGGATTTATTGCAAATTTCTTACATGGTAGGACGTTTTGTGATACAACTGACTTACACATATGCATCAAATGTAATATCTCGAACATTCTTTTTTTAAATCACTGCTCCCAAAGGTAAACTGTATATGTCATTATTGCTACTCAAGGAAAACGTGGGAATACTATTAAATCGTCAAATCTATAGCCCGTTGAGGACGGACTAATTTCACTACAACATGCATTTCCCATGATATTAGACACTTGCCCGAGTATACTCGGGACTCGTACTCAACGGGCTAGGGTATAAGAAGCATCGTACTTATATGCCATTTCAAACAAAACGCACTTTATGGCCTATGTGTGTGTGTGCATGCGAGTGTGTATGCGCGTGTGTGCGTGTGTGTGGTTTGTGTCTGCGTTCTCTTTCAATTTACAGCTTGCCAGGAATATGACTCATAATGAAAGACCTTGGACAAGAATGTAGATGACCCAAGCAGAAGCACATATCAGCACACACACATTAGCGTCTGTGGTGGAAACCGAGAACCCGTTTTACCCACAAGAACTTTACCACATAACTGAGGACCCGTGTGTAAGTAGGACTCTTCTATACCGAGGACGCATTCTTATTACCATCCAACCGAGGACGTATTACAATAGTGCTAATCGAGGACCTACAAACATATAGGCCATGGGGTGAAGCGGAAAAAGAGGCTTAGAAAATGGGTTTCGTTCCAGCAACACTGGCACTACTTTTTGAATGCGGAAATGTGATGTTTTGTACATCCTAAATATACAGTAAAAAGTTCTCCTCGAAATATCCTGCAGTTTTTGCGAAAATCCATATTTTATAAACTGCGACCAGCAGCCCAATACACATATCGTAATGGGGCTGCGGATTGTAGCATTTAGGATCATGACAGGCTAGTATTGCGGACAAACGTCAACCTTAAATCGAACAAAAAATTTTCAATTTGAGGACTTAAGGTTGAAGTATTGACAACAGGGTTCGTGCAAGGTTTGGTTCTACAAATAGTCATTTTCTGTTCAAATTGATGACTTAATATGACTAGGTCGAGAGGAATCTGGGAGAGCTACGCTGAATTGACGGTCAGCGCAGGCGCACACATCACTGCGCACAAATTTCGAATCCATTGACTGGATATGATGTCTGTGTGCGCATGCGCTGGCCGTCAATCCAGTGTAACTCTCCCAGTTTCCTCTCGACCGAGTCACATTTAGTCATCAATTTGAACAGAAAGGAACTATTTGCAGAAGCAAACCTTGCACGAACTCTGTTATCAATACTTTAAATTTATCAATAAGTCTTCAAATTGAAGATTTTTCCCGATTTTAAGTTGATATTTGTCCGCAATAAAATATCCGTCATGATCCTGTATGCTACAGTTCACAGCCCCATGACGCTATGCGTATGGGGCTGCTGGCCGCAGTTATGCGTATGGGGCTGCTAGCCGCTGTATAGTTCCCGTAGTGTTTCTAAGCTGAAATACATAATTATACACATTTTGTAAAGCACTGCTTTTAGCCATATAGTACCTAGAAAAAAAAGTGAAGTTTTGGTTTAATAGTTGCATTATATCTCATGTTTCAGCTTTTCCTGATGTGTATCAGAGGTCAAGGCAAATGCCTTATATTCTGTTCAAAGACATGTTATTAATCAAATGACTAATCATTCAAGGCAAAAAAAAAAAAATCAGAGCGTTTGTTTGTGTGTGCGTCCGCGTGCATGTGGGAGAATCTTTTTGTACACACACACACACACACACACCCTCACATGCACACACACATACGCACACACATAGTTATGAAGATACCCAAGTGTATTACAATATTATTCTACATGCCTTGGCCATTTATCACATCAGCATCATAAAAAAGATCATCATAAACATGAACACACACAATGATATAATACATGTATTGATCAGTGCATTACACATACACAGGTGCATAAAAACGCTGACATATTATATACACTCACACGCACACATACAAACTCATTTACACACATGAGACATTACTATTAAACAGATCATATTATTTATCAGTAAACATGTTTTTCTTTTCTTCTTCTTAAGAAGCTTTGATATATTTAGATCACATAGCAATCACGTTGTTCATGAAATATTACAGTACTTTAGAAAATTTAATCTTCATAAGATTTCCTGAAGTTTTCATTGCTATCATTAGGTTGGTGGGACACTACCTCCTTTCATGTAAGATAGCTCAAAATGATAATCAGTCAAATTTTCTAGTTTTAATAAATTTTCTGGAACATTCCATGGTCCAAATATCCTTGAAAGGGTGTAAAAGTTTTGAAAAATGCCAATATATAAAATAAAGGCAATATTATAGTTTACCCATTCATGAGTGAAAACTGCTGGATTCTGTATTGGAGGCAATGTGTACCTGAAAATCTTGGAGAGAGTAAAACAGGTTTGGCATTAAAAATTATGATAACATTGCAATTAACTTCCAATATCAGAGGATCTGTGCAAACCTCACTCAACTTATGCACAATTTTCATTTGGCTGGTATTAGTTTTAGCAAACTGATTTTGTACTCACACCTACATTGTACTGACCTTTCTACATGAACATTCTGTTTCAGTATTAATAATAGTTACATATTTTTTTCCCCCAGAGTGGGAGAAACAAATTTTAATCGTAGTCATTCAGTTTTATGAAAAAAACCACACTTAGGAAAACATCTTTGTTCTTAGAATAATTCAACCCTAATCAAATCATAATAGTGGGCAGAAATGTTTGCTAAAGGGCGAACAATCACATACTGAGGCAAGGAGTCAAAACATATTGCATAAACATTGGCATTCAAAATACAGGAAGCAATCTGTATTACAAAGACATTTTATCATGCACAACTTTGGTAAGATGTCAATTCTTGAACATTAATCACATTGACCAAAGCATTGGTGCATATACAGTACATTCTGTTGTTTCTGAACTTTGCACTGAAGTTCTTTGTGTATGTGTGTGAATGTCGAAGTGGTGTATATATATTGCTCCATTTTATCAAGGACAACTTATAGTAACATGACAATGTTTTCATGCTTCAATATTAATCATATTGACCTATTTCCCTTGGCAAGTAATGAGCAGGTTGACTCTGTTGCAAATGATGAATTTTACAGGCAACACAGCAGAACCTGAAGAGCTTCCAGAAGAAAATCTTGATCTTGATGTGAGCGTCTTAGGGGAGGAAACAGATGCTCCTGCTGACGGACCAGGCTCCTCCTTCAGCTTTCGTTTCCTAGCGAGATTCAGGCGTTTGCTATCTATAAACCTCTTGTAGCACGTTTCATGGAATCCTATTTAATACAATGGAGAAATGAACAGCAATGATTAGCCGTTGGATTTTGTTAGGGGGAAAAAAAGGCTAAACGCTAGGGGGAGGGGTTGAACATTACACTCAATATATCATTAAATGTACGGTAGACTACTGACTGCCAATATTTGAATCTTGTAATTACCAATAGGCCCTAGTACTATGCCAGGTAATCATTAACACCTCATGATCATTGTCATCATCAACTACTTCAACTTGTACTTGCAGTGCAATTACTGATTTTAAATGACATCTACAGCTTTCAGCACCTGATCACATGCAATATCAATTATCATAATTATGAATACAACTGCCTTATCATAATTAATACTAGTAATCCTTGGCCTTTCACTATCACCGCCACCCAGTGCCACTGCTTTATAATTTTAGGGAGTTTAATTGTTGAAATTATGTCATTATTGTCATTCTTGGTTTTTTAGACCTATTTATATCAAATATTAATAAGTTAATTTAATGAGATGCTAAATGTGTGTTTTGAGGGGGGATTCGCCGATTTCGGGGTGAGAGAGACAGGATGGATTTTTAATATTAATACTCCATGGCCATGATTATGAAAATATAAATTTACATGCAGTTTAGACCTTTTTCAGTTCAGTCCTGTGTGTCCAGATTTTTACAAAACAATATCACCGATCAGCTACATCAACCTAACCTGGGTTGTACATAGAACAACATGTACAATTCATCTAGGCTACATTATAACGGCGCTATGCCATGCCAAGGTGAAATTCAAGATAATTTATCTAAAATGTAACAGACACGCTATTACGGCTAAGCTACAACATTAGCGTCCATTATAACATACACAAGCAACGTTCATAACATAGCTAACGTTGTACTTGTAACAAGTTAGTCATTACGCATAGACTATATGAGACTGCACTGCAGTGTCGACTGCTACGACTGTACGCACGTAAACTAACCTGTAAATTATCCTATGTACATGTAGGTTGCAGCAGTCCCCCTGAGCAGCTGAATCACTTCGTTCTGGTCTGCGATTTCACGGTCTCCCCCACTCAATTTGATCCACTCTTTGGCACACAAAATAGGTTTCGTCTATCTTAATTTTCGGCAGAGCAGACGACGTAGACGCGTCGACAGGCTCACAGGGGGCGGCCATTTTGACTCGTAAACAATAATTCTCGATTCGGATTGGATAACATACATCACATGATCGTTCGCGAATGAATATCGTACACGGCAAAGTGTACATATTCAGCTCCTCAGTGACAAAAAAGTTCACTGTTTCCCCCTAAATTACCAAAATACTGCAGGAGGGTTTGTGTCGAACTTTTTCCTGTAGCCTTTTTGGTTATTTGTTTACACGTAGCTGTGGAGAAATTTTAGTGCCGCAGTTGTCGGAACGAAACAAGCGAAAAAACCAGCTCACCCCACGGCCTAATATACGCTTACATGCAAAACAGACCGTTTTGAATACGGTCTGGTACCGAAGACGTCCTCGGTTCTCTGTATGTCCCCGGTTTAAATGTAAAGTTTGTATTTCTGTCCTTGTTGGAATATTACGTTCCTTGTTGGAATATTACGGTCTGGTACCGAGGACGTCCTCGGTTCTCTGTATGTCCCCGGTTTAAATGTAAAGTTTGTGTTTCTGTCCTTGTTTTCCACCATGGGTAGGTGCACACACACACACACACACACACACACACACACTACATACACACACACACACATGTTCTTGCTGTAACATCTTTCCTCTATTACACAGCTCCAACGGTTTGTACTACGGTTCATCATGTAACCACGTCTATATCATGCATACGTTTATATCAATCAAACAACGTGATCTACGTTTTCGTAATTCTCAAAACTTTATTCATCTTAAGGTAGAAACAATATAATAAGATGAAAAACCTTTTAAATCAACAGTTTGACTTCCTCGGTAGTAAAAATACTGAGGAAGCAACTACTTTCGTAGTTTACAATGGTTCTGGTGTATTACGAACTTCATCTATAAAGTGTTCCTTATCATATGCATCTGCCAACTAAGTGGCATTGAACACATCTAACCGATAACATTAATCATTTTAAAGATAAAAAGTCCATATCATCCATTTCACTTACAAACTATTGCAATTTCCCCTTCCTTTGCATCCCATGATTGCTCAATACATTATGTAAGCCTTATGTACTTTAACATGAAACTATTTATAATGGTAAATTATGATTTATTTACAATATATTGCTTTCCCTTCCTACTGAACTTGGAAACACACATACACAGTAATAACATGCACAATATTAGCTGTCACCAGTTTAATAATACGAATGCCCAGTACAGCCAAGTAGAATCACAATACCAACAGTTCATAAAGTGTCTTTTTTTTTTTCGTTCTTTTTGATATCACTGGATTCTTGTATGCACGGAACGGCGACGTTAATGGTTAAAAAAAAAAAGAGTCCATAGAAATAATTGTAGTATAGGTAATAACGGTCAATATTCTGTGAACCAATGAACTGAAAGGCAGCCCCTGAGTCAGGTCTTTAGAATACTAATTTTTAGGCTTTCAGTAATCGAATGGAACCCGTAACTGACTAAGGTGATTTTGCACCACATTTTATGGAATAATGTTCTAAGGCTTATCCAAATAGTTCTAACAGATGCCGAGCCACTGTCTGGTCGCTTGCTGCAGGCCCGATGGGGTTATTACGATGAATAATAAAAACAAATACACACTGCATTGGAAATACAATTGCAGGATCACGATATTAAAACGAATGTTTGATATTCATCAAAGAAAAAATTAGAAATGTTTAAGTGCCACCGGATGTACGTTTCTGGTATTAAAACCTTATCGGAAACCACCTGCTGGGCACAATATTTTAGGTCACAGTCAGCTTACGCGGAAGATTTCTTGTCGCCGCCCCGTTTTTTGCAGAGGACAATGATCAAGGCGATGACAAGGATGATGACGACGATCAAGAGAAAAATCACAGCACCGATGTATCTCCGACAATCATCGCAATATTCGTCCATCCAAAAGGGATCTAGAAAAGACGTCGTGCAAAATAACATTTTAGATTAAACGCATAAAATATTTCTCTAAAAAATGTAAATAAGATAATTATGTTTCAAATAAAGGAAGGGTGATAATAAAGCCAAAACAGACATCCTGATGGCTTTACTACAAGACATCAGTTTCTTACGTTGCTTTTTTACCTAAACCTTGTTGTCTTATTTGTTTTTTATGCATCAAATGTAAGGTTGTAGTTACAATTGAAAGAATCAGTGAATTCTGCTTTTCAGTTTAAAGTAAAAGCTTGACATTTCTGATATGTTTGAAACGCCAAAAAAAAAGTAAGTAAAGTAACCTTTATAGTCAGGATAAAAAAACTGTCTTACCTGTGATTTAAAGAAAATGGAAACAATAGTGCAAAAGTGACGTTTATAAATCCATATTGCGAAAAAGGCACTGGAAAAAACGCTTTTCTTTATGATACTTGTTGTCCCATGTATAATTTTTTTTTTTCCTTTGGGGAGGGGATGATAGCACGAAGTATAATAACGAAAAAAAGATAGTATAACGTTAAAATAATGTTTTGTTATGACAGACAAAGAGACAAAAGTCATGATTATGATGAGTATTAAACTATTTCAATCATTTTTCCTTCTTTTTTTTTCTTAAAGAGACAGAATGGAGATAAAGTACCATAGCAGGAGATGCCGTCTTCGTCGAGTATGAACCCATCTTGGCACGTGCAGCGGGAGCCGGACTCTTCATCGAAGACACACCCTCCTCTCTCGGCGTCACAGGGGTATGCCTCCCCGCCGAGAAGACACGGGTTATTTCCAGTAACCGCTAAAATGTCACACAAATAAAGATTGTATAGAGTTTGATCGCAAAAGGTGAACGCGCCATTTTAAACTATTATCTTTTTTTATAGTTATCCATCTTCGCATAAAGAAAAGTCAATCCACAAACTGACGGAAACTTTCCATTTGTACAGGAACAAGTATTCCAGATTTTCCAAAGTTTCTTTGTTTTGTGTGTGTTTTTTTTTTTTTTCAGCTTCGACTGCAAATACATTGTACCACAAAGAGACACAGCTGGAACTATAGCATGTCTTCAGATGTAATTCATTAACAAGAAGAACTGAATGATTAAAGAAAAAAAAAACAGGTTTTTAATTTATCCCGATCTTTGATTTTTGATTTGATTTGTGTTTTCATTAAAGAAAAAAAGGGGCTTACACCTTCAAAGTTGAGAAATATGGTGTAACATTTTTATTAATCTATCTTGATCTATATATTTTTTTTTTATTTAAAGTGATCTTGCTTTTGTTTGTAATGTTAAGGTTACAAGGATGCCAGTTTTTTCCTTTCCTGTCAACGAGAGAGGAATTCCGGCACTCCATTCCCAAAACATCTCAAATGAGTCTGATCTTATTATGATGATAATCATAAACAATATAAGTTAGACCAAACACGCACAAAAGGTTACAAATACTTTCAATGAACACGATATGCCAGAGGCATAAAAGCTATACACGCCATGCTCACATAATGTATTTTGTACCTTCGCAAACCACCCTGTCTGAGCCCAGTTGGAAACCTTCCTTGCAGCCACAAGTGACCGATTGATCCTGGGAGAGGCATTCCCCGTTCACTCGGTCGCACGGGTAAGTAGGCGCGCTCACATCACACGGATTGAAAGGCTCAGCACTGGGCGAAGGGTCGCTAGGATAAGCCGCATCTGCGCACAATGTACACAATTCAAAATGACGAAAACAAACAAACAACCTAACAAACAAACAAACAAACAGCAGTTTAATAAAAATATGATTATTAGATATTACGATTACCTATACCTCCATCACTCTCCTCCTAACAATAGGAAAAGACAAAGAACAAAAGCAATTACTGAGCACAGTGTTTTGAATAACTAACTAGGATTACCAAGAAAGCGGACATTACCTTATATGTGACTCTGCACCACAAAAACCACCAAAAAGTCGCCAGACAGGGTTTTCTGGTTAAGGGCAGACCCTGCACTTTAAATACTAGGAAGAAAACACACACTCTGGAAAAGTATAAACTGAGAAAAGACGCTCTGAAGTACAGGATCTATTCAACGCTTAATCTTTACTAAGCCGCGCTACCTGTGCAATGAGTGGGGAAAAAAAAAAAAACCACGATGTAACCCACTGTAGCAACAACAATGAAGGGATTATCAGATTCAGCTAACATTGAGCATGCTCTATCAACACATTCTGTTCATGATAGATACCAACATTCAAAGCAGTCAAAAGTTACTAGAGTTGACAGTGAAGAGTGTGCAAAGGATTTTCAAGAAATGAAAAGGGGCCTAAAAAAAAAAAAAAAAGAAAAAAAATTCCCATTCAATTTATGATCCCAAACTCAAAAATAATGTAGAAAAAAAGAATAGCTCTTTCGGAAAACATGGAAAAATCAAAATTGATTTGGTTGACCCATTTGAACTTTCTTGAGTCCTCACGTAAAATCAAGGGTAGCAACTTTTTTTCTTGATGCCCGGCCACATGTGATAATTAAATGTAATCATTTTAAGACTTTCAGGAAACAGAAGTGGAATTCGTAAATTGACCCCCCAAAATGACCTTTCAGTCAGCACTATCAATGCAATATGTTGTCTTGTTCAGTTTATCGTACACTATCATAAAACATGGTAGTTGATAGCGCAGGATCATGTTTCTTTCTCACTGACGTTCGTCTCATACTTAATAATTATGTGGGTACATATAATTTGGAATACTTTGAGTGAGTGGGCTTGCGTGTGTGTTTGTATGTGTGTGAGTATGTCGATGGTGTTGGTTTTGCTTTTTTAGATTTTGGCGGTGAATCAATGTACTCTGCAGGGAAACATTAATTATATTGAAACATTTCTTTTCACTTGCATGTGAACTTTCCCGCAATCTACAGAATTTTTACCTTACCAATATGGAAACACGATATTTTGACTGTTTGACACAATCCAACAATTAAAATTTGGGTCGACTTTCATGCACTCATCAGACACAGGCACAAGCGCATGACACGTCAAAATATTTACCAGATTCCTCGCAGGTGTAGTTAAACTTCTCATTGATGCAAGCTGAATTCCCGGGGCAAGGGGATGAACTGCAGTAATCGACTAGTTTAGTCAGAAAAGGAGAGAGAGTACCGTTTAATGTTTAGAAAATTAGAACTGTTCACACCGATAAAAAAATCAAGGATAAATACACTTGCTTTCCAATAAATTCTTCCTGCATGTTTTCTCTACATTCTGTTGACAACTACAAGTAAACATAATCATTCGTTAATGTGATCTTCTGACTAGTAATTTTTACAGCCATGTAGTAAAACAACTGAATTTATTTCATACGTTTTAATAACTTTAATCAAGCTCTTGTCCAGTAGAAAAAAAAACACACACACACACAAATCTCAAGCGTGATCTTAATATCCGCGTTATGATATTATATCACGTAAAACAGAAAATTATGACCGGGACAGACAATGCTTATTTTAGGGAAGTTACTTTCGCTGAACACCGTGCATAAGTGAGAGCCAAAAACACAATCACACATGATCCTTAACCTGTGTTAGTGTACTTTTATTAATACGTAGCTATTTCAATCGTTTTGTCCTTGTCTATTTCACGCTCTTTCGATTATGTCACTCAAATGTTGAGCGAAGTGGATTTGCTTTCGTACCTGAGTCACAGGGAAAGATTTTCAGTTCATACAAGTCTGTGCTCAGCTCTAGAGGGGATGAGTCACCAGTAACCGTCAGCTCTGTGACGGAGTTTAGGTTCTTTCCGTTGTTGATTTCAACCCATCCGAAGCTGCCTTGCGGCGGGTCCAAGAAGTACAGCGTGCCGTTGTGCACAGCGATGCTCGAAGGGTTCTCCATGATCCACGACAAGTCATTCAGGTGCACTGTACGGTCGCTGCCGTCGGGGGCGCTGCTTTCCACAACCGGCGCCAAGTAATTTCCGACTTGTCCCATGTTTATCCAGTAGAGTCGGTTGTCTGTTATAGAAACACATATATGATTCTTCATGGAGCGACCAAGTGTTTTGCTTATTATTTCTGTTTTATCTATTCATTCCGTTTACTTATTAAAATGAACAAACAAACCACATTATCTTTTATCATGTTTAAAAAAAAAAGTGTGTGTGTGTGTGTACGAGTGGGTATATTTTTTTTTTCAAAACGATATGAGAATTAGATGAAGAGCAATAAAACTGTTAATATATTATAACAAACAGAGTTCTCCTCTTCCCTTATTAATCCGTTGGTCTGCTATTTATGTACAGTAAGCTTCTCCCATATCCCTTTTTCTTTTTCGTCCTCCTACCCCTTCTCCTCTGACTTCAACCTTTCTGCTCTCTTGTATCAATCTAATCGCATCTTTTCTGCTAAACCCATACACATACAAAAATCAATTACGCCACATTCCGCCAACACTGGAAACAAAAGTAAACGAGAGTAATGTGTTTTAACACACACACATATACCAATGTATACACAAGCATATAATATATATTAATAATATATGATATAAGAAGTACATACAGACATACGCTTATGACCCTAAAAAATACTTTAAAAATGCAATTGTCCGTCCAGGATCGTTTTTAGTTCTTTAAATTTCATGTGTTTAGATATAATATGTAATTACATTTTGTCATATTTCGAAGTCATAGATAAATGAATAGATGAAAATATTCGAAGGCTTCCGTGGCGGTAGAACGATGGGTCGTAGAAGGCTTTACGGTGCACCACGTATTCTTTCTAGGGTATGAGTTTGGCACTGAAAAAGGCCTTCCCAATCCCGACGTTTCGGCAAGCATGTTCTCGCCGTTCTCAAGGGAATGGGAGAGAACGGGGAGAACATGCTTGCCGAAACGTCGGGATTGGGTAGGCCCTTTTCAGGGCCACACACATTCCCTAGACTCCATGCGTGTTGCACCCTTAAGCCTTATACCACCCTAAATGAAGAAAACAAATTTTAGAATATCCAATTCACTCTCCATTCCAGGCATGCTGGCACCCACAGTTTTACCAATTGTACGTTATGAGTGCCGTTGGGGTAGGTCAGCAAAGAAAGAGGCAATATTGATATTAGTGAGAGCAAAATTATGAGAGCATAAAAATATTCTGCTGGTAGCACATTACGTAACATGTAAACGAGGCATAAAGCAATATGATCGTGTCGTCATAAGAAATTAACGACTGAGCTTATTTTTTTTTTTTCAGTACGGTTATCTTCCATGATCTTTTTTTTTTTTTTCTTTTGTCTGAAGACTTAGGATAGAAAGGAAATAATAGATGTTTAGTAATTGGGATTATTACAGGGTGGTGAGTTGGCTCAGTCGGTAGCGCGTCTGCCTCACGATCACGCGGCCCGGGTTCGAACCCGAGTCTGGACTGAGCAATGTTGTGTGTTAACATACCGTCCCCTCTAGCAAGAGGCAAAACACTCTGTCCCTCCGATAGGACATAAAATGGAGGTCCCGTGTATGAGAGAGTAATAACTCATGCACGTAAAAGATCCCGCTTCATTCATTCAAAGAGTAGGGTGTCTAACCCGGTGAAGTGGTCCCACCTCTCATGCAAATATACCAAAACTCGTTTAAATCATCGTCATGGATGTTGACTTGTTCACTATGGTTTCCTCTTGAAACCCTTATAGCGTAGCATTCCTCGGTATTCTAATAAACTTGAAGTTAGTGAGGGTTAACTCGCCAAGTAAAATCTGTAAAAAGTAGTACTTTATCAGCTTAATTAGACATGACGTAAAAGTTCATTTGTATGTGATTGTGTGTATGTGTAAATGTGCATAATGAAACATACTGAAAAAAACAACAACTTCCCACTCTTGATTTTTGATAGTTCAAAAAAATACATCAGATAACACCGTCATTGATATAAGCAATAACTGACTAGTGTACGATTTTGTTAGAGGTAATTTAAAAAAAAAATGAAATCATACAGATTTTGATGGTCGGTTTCAGATTTTGCTTTACTTTCAGCACTCTGTACAAAACTTTAACTTTGCAGGGGAGTCATTGGTGTGTATGGGAGTTTGCAGTTAACGCCCAGACAATGCCCAGTTTTTGAATGTTTTTTCATTAGGAATTCCACAATCATAGCTGGTCTTTATTTTTCTTGAAATGTAGTGGATCATGGATTTGTAGAACTAGTTTCTGCTTTCATGTTCAAATCACCTCCAACTAAAGTATACACTTTTCAGCTAAACTCATATCAATGACAGTGTTATCTGATTTACAGTTTTGGACTATCAAGGGTAAACCATTAAAGGGAAAATGTTTTTTCATACCACCTCGTACATTAAATATGTATAGGCCCACATACATGCCTGCATGCATACACATATACCTTCATTTGTAGGTATATATATATATATATATATATATATATATATATATTATATATATATATATATATATATATATATATGGTTTGTTTGCAAAAACCGATAAGTCCATTTTTAAAGATTTTGAAGTACGATCTCTGTCATAAAGTACAACATAATACCTTCGGTATTGGTCACTACATATAAAGGTATATTTTTTAAGTTATGGTCAAAAGAAGCAAAAATTTTTTTATTATTCTCTTTATTCTTCTTGAACTTTAATCGTAAATATCTCCATTTGGCAAATATAAACTTATCGGTTTTTGCAAACAACTCTTCATATTATATATATATATAATTATATACATTGTCTATATATATATTATATATATATATGTGTGTGTGTGTGTGTGTGTGTGTGTATCAAATGCTTGTTGCCAGATATCAGTGATCGATGATCTAATTCACATATCCAGAACATGTATGAACATTCAGGTTTCAGTTTCTTCAGTTTGTCTCCCTCTACAAATGATTTTTTTTTTTTTAAGATCGCAACTGCTGATCTGTAAATTAACAAACATGTCGGAAAGAAGGAACCATTTTTTTCGACATGTTTGTTAATTTACAGATCAACAGTTGCGAACTTAACAAATTTTAATTTGTAGAGGGAGACAAACTGAAGAAACTCAAACCTGAGCCTTCCCCCCTCTGAATAATATCTTTCTTTCATGTATGAACATTGTATTCTTTTGTTACTTTTGGCGCTTTCTTTCCAAGTTACCCTCTGCCTTCTGTGGTAGGCTTGGCAGTCAACGTTCTCTCTATGTTCATGTAAATAACTGGTCTGTAAACGTTCCTTCACCCAGCGGTTACCTTTAACAGTGTTGTATTTTCTACAGTGTGACGTTATCACTTGTACAGTGAACGAGGAGTATTTATATTTCTTTCTCTCATGTCCTTTCTCACGATCTCCCATTATCGTTATCCCTTTCTTCTTCTTTTTTTTTTCTTGTCACTTCTTAGTATCAATTGTGTACATGATCATGTATGTTTGTGTGGAGTAGTGCGTTTTTGTCGTAGTTAGGTAATTCAATGGTTTGTTTAAACTATTTATTTATTTCTGTGCGCATTTAATAAGGTCTCAATATTAAGTTCGGCTTTACTGGAGATCCTCCTGTATGGCACTTTGATTTTTTCATTCTTTTTACTATAGGCCTATCTCTGTTCTCTATCACAATGATTTCCCTACCTTTTATGCGCATAATCAGCCATGAATAATGATGGACCATATGTATAATATTTACGAAAGTGATTAAATAGATTCTTTGTACCATGCAGGAACAGTAAAATGAAATTAAAAAATGAAATGAAACGAAATTGACTGAGATACCTTCTGCGTTATAGAAGAGGTTTGTGACCTCCGTCAGGTCGTCTGCAATGATCACAGTTCTCTCACTACCATTCAGCTTGGACCGAATAATCTGAGACTTGTCCGACCACCAGAGAAATCTAAATAGACCATTGACATCAATGCGCATTAAGTATTATGATAAATATTGTCATTACACCGAGCATTCTGAATATTAACACTGTGAAAATGACGATCATATCGCTGTACTAATCTAGGATATCAATGCAATTCCATTCCTTCCTATACAATGTAATTCAATTCATTCAAATTTATACTCAGTTTAATGCGATTCTACTGTATTTGTACGAATAAAATGCAACACGAAAGAATGGCAGGCTGCAGTGGCGTATCTGGGGGGGGGGGGTCAAGGGGGGCACGTGCCCCGGGTGCCACTCCTTGGGGGCGTCAAAAAAAAAAAAAAAAAAACGAAAAAAAAAAAGCCAAGAAGAAGGAGAAGGGGAAAAAAAAAAAACTCGCCCGGAAGGGGGGAGGGAGAATGGTGGGGAGCAGAAAACCAAATCAAACAAGATAAAAACAAAACATGATGGCGCGGACAAAATGACAATGTTTATTGTGTTCACACAAAAAATCCATGTTCTGTGAGCTGAAATACAATCATTTTCGGCTCGCTCGCTGCGCTCACTCGCCAAAATTTATATAAAAAAAGAAGGCAAGAACAAAACGTGATGATGACAAAATGACAGTGTCTATTGTGTTCACACATGCCATTCTATATTTAGCAGGCAAAATGTTACACGGAGCAGCGGCTGCAATTTCTTTCGTTCTGAGGCGATCTGATCGCCGATTGGATCAAAAGAAGGCGACAACGGTTTCGAACATACAGGGGGGGGGGGGGGTGCGCAAAAAACCCAGAATCAAACAAGATAATAACAAAACGTAATGATGACGTGGAATTAAACAAATTTCGGCTCACTCGCTCGTACTAATTTAGAGTATTTTTTCAAGTCCTCAGTTTGTTGGTATAAATCGTTATCTATAAGACCGTCACTATATCTTGATTAGAATTGAAAGATTTAAAAAGCAAAAAATGGCAAGAGTTTCATGATTTGTAAGCTGAAATACAAAAAAAAAAAAATCGGCTCGCTCGCTGCGCTCGCTCGTCAAAATTTGTATAAAAAAGAGAAGAAGATAAGAAAAAAAAAAACGTAACGATGACGCGGACAAAATGACAATGTCTATTGTGTTCACTCATGTCATTTTATATTTAGCAGGAAAAATGTTACACGGAGTAGCGACTGCAATTTCATTCGTTCTGAAGCGATCGCCGATTGGATCAAAAGAGGACGCCAACGGTTTTGAACATACGGGGGAGGGGGCGTAAAAACAAAGATAAGAAAAGAACGTAATGATGACGCAGAAATATACAATTTTCAGCTCGCTCGCTCGTACTAATTTAGAGTATTTTTTCAAGTCCTCAGTTTGTTGGTATAAATCGTTATCCATAAGGTCGTCGATTTAATAAGCAAAAAATGACAAGAATTCCATGTTTTGTAAGCTCGCCAAAATGTATATAAAAAAAGATAAGAACAATACATGATGATAACGAGGACATTATACAAATTTCAGCTCACTCGCGCGCACAGATTTAGAGTATTTTTTAAAGTCCTCAGTTTTTTGATATATCGTTATCTATAAGGCCGTCACTATATCTTGATTAGAATTGTAAGATTTGGTAAGCAAAAAATGATTTGTAAGCTGAAATACAAACATTTTCGGCTCGCTCGCTGCGCTCGCTCGCCAAAATCTATCAAAATCCATTACATTTAAATCACCCTCAAAAGATCCATTTTAAGTGCTTGAAAAGCATCATGTGGACTTTGTTTAAAGTCCCTACCGGGATGGGGTTGGGGTTGAACACTTTTTTCAGAAATTAGGGGCGCAATTTTCGTGCTTGCCCCGGGCGCCGTTTTCCCTACAATACGCCACTGGCAGGCTGGTCCATAATATTCGAGATTTTAAACATCAAACTAAGGCGCCTTGAAAACCCCTTAGCGACAAGTCTCGAGTATACCCCACCATGCATGTGGCAATGGCAGATGCGTGTTATAACCAAATCAGGTCGTCCTCAACGGGACTTGCAATATCTTAACCATCTATTACACTGCTCTTTTACAGGTCCATATACCTAATGACTGACCGCGGATACCTTCCAACGTTGGCCTGAATCCGGTTTTATAGAAATTCTCAAAAGATTATCCTCATTAAGAGTTTAAAGCATGTGCAGAAAATACAATGTTTCCTGCAACTCATCTTGATCCCGGCTCAAAATATCCTTCCTCCTGTAATTTATCTTGGGTATGGAGGCTTTAGTTGTCCTCTTTTCTGATGGTTTAAACCCGGGGAACTGCATTTTGCAATTTGATATGTTGTACCTCTTTCAAAGCTGTGATCCAACATTTGGCATACATTGCAGGAGCAATTGACATCCACATCTACCAAGGTCACATGTGAACGTCTAGAGATATCATAAACAATTTAAAATGTAGCAGGAGCCTTTGCAAACAACCTTAAAAAATAGAAATACTGATGAGGGTATAAAAAATGTCATCACGATAACTATTTTACCTTAACTGTTCAAATACAAAATCCTTTGACATCGAAGATCACGGAGTCAAATTTGGATGTTAAAACTATATATACGTAGCCTCGTTACACGTATTAATGCAATAATATAGTAATATTTCAAAATGAAAAGACTGCCTTGACGTAAGGACGATGGTGGTGCAGTGGCTGACTGAGGTATTCCGTAAGGGGAGGGGACGGGGGGGTCATCGGCTTACAACAACAGCAACAAACTCTCAATTTTCTGGTGCAAATATTGAAGGGGCGTTGACGCCCCTTTTAAGTTTTTTCTTTGTATTTCTTTCATAAAAAGTACAAGTCAAACTTTAAAAGAAAAATAATAGGGTATGCGCCTAATGCGCCCCCTTTATCCGCTATTGTGGTGAATTAAGTATTTGTTGTCACTACAGAAACAAAGCGAAAATGTATGCAAAGTTAAACGGGAGTATAATCACATGACGTGCATCATCAATATTTCTAAACACCAAATTACAGCACAGATGGTTTGCACTTATTTAAAAAACCTTGCTTACCCATTGACGCCGTCGACATTCAGGCTGTAGATAGCCTTTGGCTCAATCCATGGTAAGATTCTGTCTGACGCGTCATAATTCATGATGTTCATCTTCAACTTATTAGCTCCTATCCAGTAGATTTTTCTTTCATATATATTCACAGCCAGCGTTGTTGGCGCTATAAAATGAAAGAGGTCACAAACCATTTGATCATGTTTTCAGATGAACGTTGTTTTGCTCTTGTTTTCTGCGGACAGAATGTAGTCACAGAGATCTTGTTTTTGTTATTATCTTCTCACATTTTCATGTTAATCCGTGAATTCGCTTTAACTAAAAGCGGTATAGTACCGATGTTGGCGAAGCATTTTGGTGAAAAGGCTTTAAGCCCTTGTTATTTCTTTAAGTTTCCATTAGTTTACTTCCACGAGAAACAAATGAAACACCTCTAAACACTTAAAGAAGAAAAAAAAAATATGCGGTAATATGTGTTAAAACCACATTTTCGAAAGGCCGAATGTGAAATGAGGTTTATAATGAGGAATCCTAGAGGACAATAATATCAGCAATTCTTGAAGCATTCTTTCAAATAAAATAGAGGAAAGATGAATGTGATGAATTGAATAAGCATTTATTTCGTCTTCACAAAACACATCAGATATGTTGATATTACATGTAGTTTTCATTTAGTTTGATAGTAGAGCACGGAGAATCTTGATTTGAAAAGCGTGTACAATACTTGTATGTACTTACACACGTAATTAAGCAGTTGAGTGTTTGGCGGATCACCGTCAAGCCCAACAGCGTAGAGGAGACGTGACTCGACGCTATTCCATATCAGGATATCGGTTACAGGGTCAAAGGTTATGTAACCAGGGTCTACAGTGTCCGTGGCGTCCACTTGTGAATACGTAAGGTCCGTGAAGAAGACCCCGTCTTCGATTATGCTGGTGTATATTGCATTACTCCCTCTGTCCACCACAAACACTCTGTCACAGCCTGGGAAACACAGTCACATGTGAAGGAAAATATTGCGTTGAAAGTGAAAGTAGAGTGAATAAAAAAAAAAAGAAAAAAAGAAGAAGTGAGGATAACATGTCAGATCACCCAAATTTGGAGTCCGTATCATGCCTCTGATGAAATAAAAAGTGTAATTCATGTCCCATTTCTGTAAAAAAATTGGTCGCTCTTAAGCCTTATGGGAAGAGCGTATTCAACATAGAAATTATTTCACTATTTTGTATTAAATTGCATTGCAGTGTATTTTTTTTTTCTTTGCGCGTTTGTTTCGGTCACATGTCGGAAGTATGTCCTCGTTGATCTAAGAAAAAAAAAAAAAATAATGGCATATTATTCGGGCTTCCATCGCAAGTAAGAACAGGAAAGTTGTAAAATGAAGACCGTTGCACAATCTAAACTTAGTGCGCTGTGTATAGCAAACGCAGTGGACGGGCCAAAAATCCCTAACTGTGCGGACCTAAGCGCTAGCACGGTAATGCAGACAACCATACCTCGTTTTGAATCCTGCACAAAACTGCCTCCCCTATTAAAAAAAAAAAAAAAAAAATGTAATGGTACTTATAACAATAATAAAAGATAATAAATGACGGATACAAACAGCAACCTTGACACTTTTAAATATCATTGCATTTTAATTGTGGGACTAAATGTTAATAGTGAATTTTGAAATTGAATGATACGAACATTATATACCTCATATCTTCGGCATGTTCGGTATGCCCTTTCCCCTCCTTTCAGTGCAAAGAGAAGCATTGACAATGATATGAATCTTAAAAGAATGCGTTTGTGTGTTGTTGTTTTTTTTTTTCAAATAGTGACATTCATAGCAGTGATAAGATTAATTATGATTATTCTTACTATCGTACTTACGAGCAGTATTTAGCTCTTAGATGCCGATTGTTGAAACTGTGTCTTATATTTTTTTCTTGTTCTTGTTTTGATTGCGGACTCCGATACATTCTAATTGACGCAGGACTTGACCCCGTGGAAAGTTGTAGGACTTTGTGGTTCTTGGTACGACTAACCTGCTTTTAACGAACACGGAATAGCCAAATGACAAAATATTCAAATGAATAAATAGATACATGAAATTGAATGAATTAATTAATTATTTGACATAAATAAATAACTAACAAATAAGAAGTTAATGAATAAACACATGAATAACACCTTTAACTAACCAAATAAATACATAAATACATAAATAAATGAAATTGTAACTGTCATGATTACTACGAACACTTAACACAAAACCACAAAGTCTATATAAATGCATTAATTATCATCGTTCAAATAAGCAGTGTGTGCCACAGGACTATACTGCTGAGATAAGCAACAGCTTTAATTTCTCTAGAGTACCAAGAGCAAGTTCGTACATCTCTCAAATTAATCTTTGTTGTCACTACTCACCATGAGTTCCCGCTGCCAGGAACAGTAAAAGCCAAAGGCGAAATGTCTTGCCATGTAGAATCATCTTTGCAGTTACCCTAACAAAGAAACACAGGCATATAAATGTCATTTCTCACACTGAAACTAATAGCTTAAAACAAGACAATAGTTTCTTTTTACAAA
This sequence comes from Diadema setosum, assembly GCF_964275005.1. NCBI lineage: Eukaryota > Metazoa > Echinodermata > Echinoidea > Diadematoida > Diadematidae > Diadema > Diadema setosum. The sequence goes on from NC_092687.1 coordinate 35,600,177, forward strand.
GTTTAAAAGTTTTCTTTTTACGTCTTGTTGAACACTGATATCAGTGTTTACTTTCAGTCTTTGTACTCCTTACCTCTTGTCGCTGAATTGTGAAGTATAATTTTCTTCTCCAATTTTCCCCATGTCGACACTGAGTAAAGTCATGTGAGATTATCTGCATTAATTTATTACATAATACAGTACATATCATCCTCTGTGGAATCATTTAAATCATCCTAAAAACATCTGTTTAACATGTTGTAGGAAACAAAACAAAAGTGAATGTGTCACATAATTCCTTTTCTCTCTCCCTCTCTCTTCTTTCTTTCTTTCTTCTCCTAACCTTAAGACTAAAAGCGCCATGAACATCTTTTGATGGACTGTTGCGCTATAAAAGTATACACTATTATTATTATTATTATTATTATATATGAAGAGTTTCTTTGCAAAAACCGATAAGTCCATATTTGCCAAATGGAGATATTTGCGATTAAAGGTCAAGTAAAATAAAGAGAATAATAAGAAAATTTTTGCTTCTTTTGACCATAACTTCAAAAATGTACCGTGATATGAAGTGACCAATATATCATTTAAAAGGTATTATTTTGTACTTTATGACAGAGACCGTACTTTAAAATTTTCAAAAATGGACTTATGGGTTTTTGCAAACAAACTCTTCATATAATGCTATATGTATTATACAAATATATATATATATATATATATATATATATATATATATATATATATATATATATATATATATATATGTATATAATAAGTGACAGTGCACCTCAAAACAAACAAAAAGTCGCCAGACATGAATTTTTAGTTAAGACCATATTCTGAAAGAGCAGACTTTAAGCTTTAAAATGATGTATAACTCAAATGAAATGGACTCTCCTAACCTATCTAAATATTGGAAAGAAAGCACAACCTCAGAAAAAGTGTGAACTGAGAAAAGAGGCTCTGAAGTACAGTGTCTATTCAAGCGCTTAATCTTTACCAAACCGTGCTGGCTGTGCGATGAATGGGACAAAAAAAACAGGAAGTAAACCACTGGAGTAACAACAATGAAGGGACTATCAGATTAAACTGAAATTAAGCATGTCTCATTAACACATCCTGTCCATAATTTATGCCAACTTTCAAAGCAGTAGCACTATCCCTGCAAAAGTTATTAGAGTTGAAAGTGAAGAGTGTGGACAAGGTTTTTCAGAAATGAAAAAGGGATTCTGAAGACACACCTAATCACACTATTCTATCAAAAATGTTCGAGATAAACTGCTAAAAAACACACCTTCCTGCCCGTTTTATGATAACAAATTTTAGCATAAGGTAAAAGAAGACCTGCTCTTTCAGAAAATATGAAAAAGTCAATTTTGGCTAGGTTGACCCATTTCACTTGTTTTCAGTCCTCACGCAAAATCAGTGTGTGCGACTTTATGTTTGTTTTGAGGTGCACGGTCATATACATATACAGTGTATACAAATATAAAATACAAATATGCAAATATACAAATATACAAATAATACAAATATATTGTATAGATTCAAGTGCAAGTGCAATGAATGTCTTGTACTATACTGATGTATAGTAACTCTATCTCGTTCTCTCCCTTGGGGCCTCTCTCTCTCAAAGTCTGCACATTGCCCATGTATGTGTGTCTGCGCCGATAAAATACTACACTTTACCACACTCATCACCACACAATCATACACCATCACTAAGTTTTGCAACTCACCAAGAACTATAAAAAAAAAATATTTATAATCCTTTAAACGATAAATACTTAGAATAGTAAAAAAAATTCTCTTAGAGATACAATAAAGAAAGCAAGACCTAAAATGCAACAAAATTGTTTACGGCAGGTGGGGGAGGTGTCCATAGCTCTAAATTACAAATTAATGAAAACAAAAATGAAAATACACACACGCAAACAAAACAAACAAACAAGCCAATTATTACCGTGCCCCTGTTTCCCCCTTTTGACTTGCCTAACACATTTCATTGGGTTACAGGGGGAATTCCGTTGAGACTACAAATAAATAGGTCGACAAGAGGAATGTAGTAACTTACTTTCAGCCAGATTTGCCCGGTTTGGAGTGACCATTTGGTGCTTCAGTGATGAATCTAAATAAACACCGATTGTCCACTACTCTACATTGTAAATGCATACAAGAAGTTTGGAAGTTTGAAAAACTGGTATACCAGCAAGTCTAAAAACAATGGAAGAAAAAAAAAAGAAGAGGGCGTTCATTGCGTAAGATTATCCTTTTCTGAAGCTAGTTCTATGTTTGATACCATTAGAGTTTCTTCAATACCAGCCTGTTAAATCTCTCATGTGGAAAGAAGCAATAGACCAAGGAAGCAACAAGCAAAACGAAAGCGGTGGCTGCTGAGAGGATGCAGGAAGCAAATGTGTTATCATAATTATGTTCATTTTATTTTATGAAATCATGAAATACAATCATGATTGCACAATGCATTTCATTTCATTTCATGATTTCCATGAAATGAAATCTAAGATATAACAAAAAGTATAACACTTTTTTCAACCAATATCGTTGAACAATTAAACAGAGAAAAAAAATCTAGTCAAAATACAACACAAAATATCATGTGCAGTTGAGGAAACAGCAATGCACTTTGCAGTGGTAACGGAAAATAAAGTAAAACGTCGGAAAGAGTGATTTGTGATAACAAATGTTTCTCTGTTCATTTTTTTTTGTATCACCCTGTACTCACATCTATGGATGGAAAATGAGAACGCTGGCTTTCACAATGAACACTCTGTCCTTCGGATAGGACATAAAATCGAGGTCCCGTGTATGAGAGAGTCACAACTCATGCACGTAAAGGATCCCGCTTCATTCATTCATCGCAAAGAGCAGGGTGATTAACCCCGTGAAGTGGTCGCACCTATGACGGGCCTGGAGTGACGAAATTCAACACAACCATACAACTATTCAGCCATGGAATGGATGTCAGGTTTTAACCAATCAGAACGCAAGAAACCGTACAACTATGCAACTGTGCAACTATGCAACTATGCAACTGTACAGCCCTAGAATGCCTGTATGGTTGTCACTCGCACGGGCCGAAGTGCCATTAAACCCAACAACCATACGTCCCTGCATCCATTACGAACGCCTGTCGGGTTTTAGCCAATCAGGACGCGAAAAACCGGACAGACATACATAAATACATGAGTGTAGGAACGGCTGTAGGGTTTTAGCCAATCAGGACACGGAAAACCCGACAGACATTCATAAGTACATGCGTGTAGGAACGGCTGTAGGGTTTTAGCCAATCAGGACGCGAAAAACCCAACAGACATACATAAATACATGAGTTCAGGAACCGCTGTAGGGTTTTAGCCAATCACGACTCGGAAAAACCCGACAGACATGTACATGCTTGGGTGTGGGAACGGCTGTAAGGTTTTAGCACACCAGAATGCCAGAATGCCAGACAAATACACATGCATTGTGAGAGAACGGCTGTTGGGTTCTCACCCTTCAGTTTGCTGTTAACAAGACAGCCATATATCTATCAATATTGAGCAACAGCTGTAAGGTTTAATCCGAGACAGCCACAAGCACAAACCACACATACTCCCCACGAGGTTTATGAACGATCTTTTTTTTTTTTTTTTGTTTGGTTGATACCGCATTGGATTTAACAGGCACGTGCTTAGGAGCTATAGGCAAGTGCCTAGGAGCTCCATTAGTGGAAGGGATGAGGGATTCCCACCTCACTGCTTTAACCAATAAGGATTCGACAAACCAGGCAGCCATTCATCCCTTCTACAAGGATGAATGGTTGTAAGTTTTAGCCAATGAGGATGCGACAATTCGGGCAGCTATTTGCTCCCTGTTGAACATTTGCAGTCCATTCACACACACAAACACACACACACAAATGTATTACAACAGTTGCATTGTTTTCCTGAGGTCCAATAAAACTCATTCATTCGGAAAGATAGATGAGGTAAGAATGTTTGCGTGAGTTTTGGAGAATCAGATCGTCTAAAAACCCACAACACATTGCACTCGTGTTACCAATCCATGTGTTTATGCTACTCCTAGTTCTACGAGCAAATTCTGCATTTTCGCCAATCAAAACAGTTTAGTCATTCTGCGCGGAGATTTTGAAAACGGGCAGGTCAGTCCGAGGCGAGTGTGTATCTTATTAGTGATTATAGATCCGAAAATCGTCATGTTGCAGAGGCTCTTCCTGTGTATAATTTTGGTAAGTTAGAGCTGCAATGAAAATATGATTTCTGTCGTTGTGAATATTGTCACTTCAGTTGGTATGCACGAGTCTACTCTTTTGTGCATAGGGTAATATGCCTGAAAATTTTTTTTAAGAACTACTTTTCTTATTACCTCAGAAGGTTAAGAGGACAATGATTGCACGGCGCAATTTAATAGCCTGCCTGTCAACAAATAAAGAATTTAAATTGTTCGAGTTTCAATTTTAATGTAATGCAATGATGAATATGTATCGTAAGCATAAATTTATGCCGAAAAACGCCCCATATCACAAGTTGACACTTTCTTATACGAGTGTACATATTGATTTTAACGCCTTCACTCTAATGATACTTGATTTCAATGATTGTTTCAGCTCAGCTCTGCCGGCAGTCTGCCCATGGAGCAGCAGCAGCCACAACAGCAGCAACAGGACCAGCCACAACAGCCACAACAGCCTCAACAGCCACAACAACCACAACAGGACCATCCACAACAGCCACAGCAGCCTCACCAGCCCCACCAGCCCCACCATCAGCACGATGAAATGCCAAATGCTGATTTCGCATCGAGGGTGCAAAATTGCATCAGCGCCCTCCGAGGTGCTGGGGTGGGGCTGGATGAGGAGCTGGAGGATATTTTTCAGCAGCCACGGCGGACCAGACCTCCAAGGCCAGTGAAGCGAGGTCCATGTCGGGCAAGCTCGTGTCGGCTTCACCTACTGGCTTTAGAGAGGGATCGACATGTATTTCCGGATCGGAGGGCCGTGGCTCGCCTTAGCGCACGTGGCTTGGGTAAATAAAACAAATTCAGTGAAATTTCAGTCAAATTCACGCGCAATATTACATAGAAACCCAACTTAATTAGCCTTTGCTGTTGTAGTATACAACCAACGGACAGACAAGTATATTCACATGCCATAAAAATGCATATTTTTGTACTAGCACTAATATTACACATTACAGGAGTAACCCACCGAGGCATTCAATACGTGTATAATTTGGCGGGAATATAGAATGTGATTGACAGTGTGGGCGTGTCTCCCAAGATTACAAAACCTTTCTAGCATCTTGCACAGTACAGGGGAAGTAAGCCGCCGAGGCATACACGTGCATAATTTGGCGGGAACATCGATTGTGATTGATAGCGTGGGCGAGTCTCCCAAGACGAAGGATTTGTCAGTATGCACATTCTGAAAATCATTTGGGACTTTTATTCAACAAAATTCTGACGCGGCACTGGGATATGACTGCATACGGTACTGCTCACAACCTATAGAGTTAGAATGGTATGAGCATCGAATGGCATGAAATGGTGTCTTTTGTTTTTGAATCTCATTAATTCACTCTGGAATGTATTCATCTTTATACCCTGGCTGCGAACAAGTTATGTATTATTTCTCATTGGACGTAAACATGTTTGTATCCAAGGGTTGGAATGGATGCGGTCACATTGCGTTTTGAAAAAGAAAATGCCATATTTTCTGACAATTGACTCCCAATCCTTTTCATGGTTAAATGTCAATTGAAGGCCTTTCTCATTATAAAAAGAAAGAATTGGTTGTAGGTTCATAATAATCTGTGTGTTTGGGAAACAAGTGCATAGCACACTTGAAGAACAAAGAAGGATTCGTCCCTGTGATCACACAATCATTATTGTACAAAATAGACGGGTCAAGTTTTCAAATTTTAGGCCTAAAATGTTGTTCGTGATCATCTAACCAGATTTATTACATTGTAATACATGACATAAAATTATGAAACTCTAATTGTCTATGAAAGGGATGCAAACAGTGATACCACTACCACGAATAGGCCCTACATCCCGCAATCATCTGTTCTATGATTTAAAAGTAGTGCATTGGCATTCGATAAAAGTACTTTTGTGTTCATGATTTCTAAGACTGCTGGGTTTGTTTTAGTTTTTCTTATCCCAGAAATGACAGAAAAGACGGATGCCTACGCTGCGTATGCCCTTACAATAAAATGGGATGAGTGGGGCTGACCTTTATGATATAATAGCGTTGTCAAACTGTTAAGTTGGTTCGAGTTAATGCGAACATTGTGATCCGATAATACCAACGTCAAGTATAGTGGATCATACTCTGGTCCCGATTATAAGCATTGGGGTATTATCCGCATTATGATGTTCATGAAACTGGTATGAGAAACATGATGTAATGTAGGGATCTAACAGAAAGCTCATGTTGCTCTTGCAATCTCACGTTATTCTACTACATGTTTTGATTTCATGTAGTGTATGAAAGCAGAAAACTACAAACGTACATACTGATAAGGAAGCGATTTATAGGCCCATATAATTTCACCCTGCAAATGAAGATAGATTTTCTACAATTTTTGTAGTCATTGGGTCCAGTTTCATAGCAGATTTCGATAAAATTCATTATATACATGATATATTTTGAGATAGCATAGATATCAGTGCCTAGGCCTATATGGTGGGTCAATATATACAAATGAAAAGTTTAGGCATAATGGATGTCTATTATTTTTCAAGTTAGGAAAACAAACAGTGTCAAAAAAGAAGAAATGATGATATTGATGTAAAAGATACACTTTAAGAAAACATAAACACACTTATTTTAACGCAAGACACAGTTAACATAAGAGACACAATGAAAGAACATAATCTAAACTTGGATTTGACAGAAGATTCAGCCGTTACTTTTAGGGTTTCTTTATCTTTATAGGGCTTGAAAGATAGGGATCGCATATTCATTTTCTGCAAATCAATGTGTGTTTCTTATACAGTTTTTTTTTTCATTCTCTTAGTTTTTTTGACTGAGCTTATAACGTTTTCATTATTGAATTTCGGTACTTTAATGTGTACCGTGGAACAGCAAGACATATGTGTTCATTCATGCGTAAAGTGCTGATGAGAGTGGAAACTGTTTGCTATTTTCCCTGTTTCACATCTTCCATTCCTATCTCTCTGGCTCTCCAAAAATGATTATAGGGGAAAGAACGATAAACAGAGTGCGGAGGAACCTTAGTCCCGACGAGTTTCGAAATCTGATTATTAGCACATTTCCTCAGCTCCAGGGTGGATATTCTCTGGCTACATGCAGGAATCGACGGCTTGAGAATCTTCCTGATGACGTTAATAACCCAACAGCAATCTATGAACATCTTGGAAGAAGATTTTCAGGACGAATAATTTTGATTCCCCATGACGAAATAGTAAGTCTACATCTCAACACAACTTGTTTTCCTTTATTTGGTATGAATAATCCCTGTTCGAGCTATATTTTGTATATTTGCGCCCTTGTTCATACTAAACTGGGACCGTTTCATAGCTAGCCTGTTGATGCTGTCGACAAAAAAAAAAATGCAAACATATCCATAAATACTCGAGACCGTGTCGAATTTCGCATAAGAGTCTCTGTGAATGAAATTGCCCTTTTATATTATTATGCTCATAATTTTTGTATATTTCAATTAGACCATAGACACTTTATTACTAGACAATCATAATGTTGATTTCACTTGATTCGATTGTTTCACATCTCAAACACAAAAATCATGATACAACCGATGGAATATGGCAAGATATAGCGATCTATTTAAAAGAGTACACAAGGCAATTTTAGAAACATGAAATGTGGAGACCTTCTGAAAGGCAGACTGTGTATTGTATCATTAACGTCCCGAGGTGAAAATGTTTGAGTCTTACTAAACAGAGAACCTAATAACGAAAACTATGGTACTATAATGGTTTTGCAATGTCTGTGACTGTTGTGGACATTGTGGGTTCATGAATAAAAGTTGTACATTCACCCCACTGGCTTTCATAGATATTCTTCAATGATATACCTCTTCAGTCAATTTATTTCGACGGTGTATACTGTGTAATATCGTGACAATTTTTGTCTGGTAGTATTCTCAGTTTTGTATCTTGCAAGCCCTAAGGAACCGTTCTGATGATTGTTGTAACGTTTCATCAGCCATAGTAAACTCATGGAAATTATTTGCATAATTTTAACAGAAAATCAATGTGACAGTAAACGATTGTTGTTTTCCTAGTCATGACAGTGGTGCACTGTAAATACTCAGATGCATTACTTTATAAGGCTGGAAGAAATTTAAGCCTTAACATTTCTACTGTGTAACTCGAACCTCACACCTGTATGTTTACCTTTTTTATCACAGGAACTTTTAAACGAGACTGTAGTAACTACAACTGTTGCGACTACACCACCTACACTTACCACGTCAGCACCATATACAGTTACCACCGCATCGTCACTTATCACAGCCAGAAATCCATCTTCCTCTCAAACTAGCACTGCTCATCCTCTGACTAGAGCGAGATCGGATGAATCATTGCCAGTAATCGTGAGTTTTGCACTTCATGTTTGAATGTAATGAAAATATCAGTGAACATAATTATTATTTGGGTTCTTTTTTTTTTTCAATAAATCAGTCATTTATTGGCGTATTTAGTCCGTTGTGGCTCGTTACTACTATCAACCGCTATATGCCGGTCTATCATGACATCTCCTATATAAAAACCACGTGTCCTTAATGAGAAAGAAACACAATCTAATGTTTTTATACAACTAATGAATGTGGTGCCATGTAATAAAAACCGAGATATAGTACTTTATACAGCTGGAATAGATTTTAACCATTACTTTTCTACAATGCCTACTGTGTTACTGGAACATCACACCTGTGTGTTAACCTTTTCTTTATCGCAGGAACTTTTAAACGAGACTGTAGTAACTACAACTGTTGCGACTACACCACCTACACTTACCACGTCAGCACTATATACAGTTACCACCGCATCGTCACTTATCACAGCCAGAAATCCATCTTCCTCTCAAACTAGCACTGCTCATCCTCTGACTAGAGCGAGATCGGATGAATCATTGCCAGTAATCGTGAGTTTTGATGTGATGAAAATATCAGTGAACATAATTATCATTTAGGTTAATTAAATGACTGAGCTTCAACCAACCTTGAATTGTAGAGGGCTAGCTTTCGTCCTCTCCTGAGGACTTTCTCAAGCCTTATGCAGTGGAGTGTTGTCTTGCTGCCGTTGCCTGTCTTTATTAATCACTGGACCATAGATTGGTGAAGGTGATAACGCTTGAGAAAGTCCTCAGGAGAGGACGAAAGCTTGCCCTCTACAATTCAAGGCGGGCTGAAGCTCAGTCATTTAATTATTTATCATCCCCAGCCGATGAAAGTTTTTAGTATCATTTAGGTTCTTTTTTTTTTCAATAAATCAGTCACGTATTGGCGTATTTAGTCCGTTGTGGCTCGTTACTACTATCAACCGCTATATGCCGGTCTATCATGACATCTCCTATATAAAAACCACGTGTCCTCAATGAGAAAGAAACACAATTTGGTGTTTTTATACAACTAATGAATGTGGTGTCATGTAATAAAAATCGAGATATGGGCAATTCCGTATGGGACGGGCAAAAAAAAGCAAAATTCAAAGTTAAGTAAATGCTCAGAAATTTAATTTTCTCGTACAGACGGATTGTTGTATTTACGGAAACAAAAAACCCTTTTCCAATAACTTTCCTCATTTTTGTTGTACACACTTTTAAAGTTGGAAGACTATCTACTATATTTAACTAAAATTTTATAATATTGGATGAAAATTTAAAATGAAACAACTTAAATATCTCTCTGCTTTATGCATACTTCCACATCTTTCTTCCTATGCTTCAACAATCACATTTAATGAAGCATTCAGTCACTCTCATTATGATATTTTTTTGGAGAAATTTTCAAAATCTACTGATAAATTGACGTAATTCCGTTGGCATAAAATTCAAAAAAAAATTTCTCCTGAACAAACTAATCACTCATTTTTTTCTCCCCTTGTAAATTTTTTCTCTACATGTGACTCCCTGAAAACTCACAGTACCTTTTGTGAAATATCTCCTTCAGTTCTTCTGTAATTGTGGTAATTGTGAATTACATGGTAACGGAATTACACGCACATCTAATGTGGAAAAGAATGACATAACCTACTTTCGTGCCAATATGTATGTGAACTGTTCATGATATAGCTTCAGGGCATTACCATTGAACTTAACAGAGTTAGTGATTGGCAGTAAAGGAGTGGAAGTTGAAATATATGTATGGTATGATACACTGATATGAATCAGCATAGCTGGATGCCTCTGACAGTGAGTCCTGACATCAGGGTACACGCTTGACAAGACTTCTTGTGCTGAAAGTCTCTTGCCTTCTTTCACCTTTTCTCATGTACAATAATTACATGGAGACTGTGCTAACTGATAATTTTATAAGGTTTGCTACAGATACTCATTCTCAAATGTTAAAAATCATACTGAATTCTGAGATCTATATCAATGTATATTTTCTTGCTAAAAAGTCTGATGGTTTCATACAAAATCCAAGTATAGTGATGAGGGACTATTGAATGGGTGTGATGCAGCATAAATTGAACAAAGGTTAGAAAGAAGAGGAAGGACATACAATTTCTTTAAAAGGAAAAGAGAGCGCTGCTACTGACAGAGAGAAATGAACAGGATAATTTTTGTGAGGAAAGATCAAGAAATTATTTGACACAGGATGCCCACCGAATGTGACACCTTTGATCTTTCTGTATAAAGGCTTTATTATCACCAGTCGATAGTCTGACCTTTTATTGAACATGTCCTGTTTTCATCCTCAAGTCCTTTATCTTTAATGGTAAGTGTAGGCTATGACCTTCTTTCATCCGTTTCTTTGATCTTTCCTCCACAGAGACATTTATTTCGATTTTCATGCCCATTTGATACAGAACATCTGCTACCCTTTGAAATTTGTTCTTTAATCCTTTCCTTTTAAAAGGAATAAAGACAAAAACACCATTTGTGATGAACATTTACCCAATCAGTAATTGTGATACAGCTCTAAAATATAACATTTAGGCCTATAGTTTCCCGTCCTAAGAAGATATTAAATATTAAAGTCAATGGGCTTCTGCTTCTACCTTTACTCTTCATGTTACCATCTGCTTCACAATCCAGTTTCATACAAGTGACATAACAGTGTATTTTATCATTTGCTTTCAGGCAGTCAAAATACAACTTACTGCAAAAGAGAAGATGCACACTTCTTGTGAATAAATATATGGCAACATTCAGGATGAGAGTCAAAGAAGAAAGACAGAGACAGGAAACTCAGGAAATTTATAGGCCAAGTCATGATTACAGTCAATGATCAAATCACTGTCGTGTTTCTGAAGACGCCATTTGGAAATTTTGTGTGTTCAGAAGTAAATGGTAACATTATTCACAGGTTGATTAATCTGACCCTAACACAGTGAGCTGCAAATGGATAAAAGAGGCCCTCTTACCTTTCTATGAATTAACAGAATTTGGTGGACTCACTCTAAATGGTTCAAAAAGTCGTAGTTTGTTTAAGTTTTTCTGCTGTATTATATTTCATTTTAGTTTAGTTTATTTTATTTGGTGGGCTTAATTACACTGTAAGGGAATCATCAAATTATGCACATTATATACGACGGGGCAACTTCAGTAGTAAGTAGTAAGTTCATTAGTAAAATGTCACAAGTTTTTAATGATCAGTATAGGCCTAAGCCACAACATAGAAATAATAATGATTGAACACTGGTGCAGTACCATAATCATATAAGAAAATGTTCTTTTCAATTTATGATTCAATCATAATTTGTTATATCTGTTACTGAACCATAACTGCATCTTTTCACTTAACAAATTAAAAGTTTCAAGCATCCTTTGTGTTCATCTTTAATATTAAACATTGTGTTCAATGATGGGGCTGCACACTGTGCTCTTGCACTGTAAATTGGCACTTTTTGAGTTAGATTTGAATGCAGTGTCAATCTGGACAGTTTTTTTTTAATTATTTTCTTGTTCATGTACACATAATATCTATGTACAATACTTGTAAGTAATTCACAAATATTATCGATTATTGGCATAGTTAGGAAGAAGAAAACAGAGAAATCTGTCTTGCATGATATCAACAAAAGAAATAAAAGAAAGTTTTAGTATTGTTGACTGGATTTATAGAATTGTACTTGTGTAGGGCTATTCTAGCGCAAATCCTTTACCATGTGTCTTAGATGTCATTTACCTGCAGAGTGTGAAATTCTTAACTTGAAAGTAAACAAATTTTGATGGATGTGGTACTTACAAGTTACGAGATCTTGATTGACATAGTTACAACTTCAAATCACAGCCGTTAGCATGAACATTTTATGGGGGTTTTTTCGACCACAAAAACTCATTTGGCACCTATACACTTGTAGCAGTTCAAGGTTAAAGGCTAGAAAGTACTTATTTTGATGTTATATTATAGCTCAGGCATAAACAATCTTTATCAAGACATTTCAGAATACATGAGTACCAAGAATGTGTATTTTCTCCAGTGTATTTCAGAAGGCGTAATTCCGTTACCATTTGTGTAATTCTGTTACCGCTGACTTTACAGGGGAAAAGCCTGTTGCTGGGAAAATGTAATGAAATACTTGAAAAACCAAACAACTAAATTGAATTTGACACAAGCAAAGATAAAATCAGAGAACAACCTATAGTGTATAGAATTATAGAATTCAGAGAAACAACTCCCAAAGTCAGAGTTGAAGTTGTGACTCAATTTTCTGGTAATTCCGTTACCATCTCACATAGACCTCCTTTGTAACCAACCAAGTGAGAACATTTAACAAATTTGTATTTGGGGTGACAGTGTGAGTACCTCTGAATTTTTTAAATGTATCAAGAGAAGGCAAAGTAATCAATCCAGTATACGGGGTGAAAGAATATGAGCCAAAATTCTCTGATTTGTAATTCCGTTACCGCGGAATTGCCCACATATTACTTTATACAGCTGGAATAGATTTTAACCATTACTTTTCTACAATGCCTACTGTGTTACTGGAACATCACACCTGTGTGTTTACCTTTACTTTATCGCAGGAACTTTTAAACGAGACTGTAGTAACTACAACTGTTGCGACTACACCACCTACACTTACCACGTCAGCACCATATACAGTTACCACCGCATCGTCACTTATCACAGCCAGAAATCCATCTTCCTCTCAAACTAACACTGCTCGTCCTCTGACTAGAGCGAGATCGGATGAATCATTGCCAGTAATTGTGAGTTTTGCACTTCATGTTTTGATGTGATGAAAATATCAGTGAACATAATTATCATTTAGGTTCTTTTTTATTTCAATAAATCAGTCACGTATTGGCTAATTTAGTCCGTTGTGGCTCGTTACTACTATCAACCGCTATATGCCGGTCTATTATAACATCTCCTATATGAAAACCACGTGTCCTTAATGAGAAAGAAACACAATTTAATGTTTTTATACAACTAATGAATGTGTTGCCGTGTAATAAAAGCCGAGATATATTACTTTATACAGCTCAAATAGTCAAACCATTACATTTCTACAATGCCTACTTTGTTACTTGAACCTAACACATGTGTGTTTACCTTTTTTCATCACAAGAACTTTTAAACCAGACTGTAATTTACAACTACACCACCTACAGTTACCACGTCAGCACCATGTACAGTTACCAATGCATCGTCACTTACAGATAGAAATCCTTCGGCCCTTATTTACATACATTTTTTTATCGCAGGAACTTTTAAACGAGACTGTAGTAACTCCAACTGTTGCGACTACACTTATTACCACGTCAGCACCATACACAGTTACCACCGCATCGTCACTTATCACAGCCAGAAATCCATCTTCCTCTGAAAGTAGCACTGCTCGTCCTCTGACTACAGCGAGATCGGATGAATCATTGCCAGCATTCGTGAGTTGTGTACTTCATGATTTGATAGTGAATACAACATGAACCTTATTGCTGGATATTTTTTCCATTGATTCAGCTATTCATTTCTGCTTCTTTGCTGCTTTCATTCCGTATGCATCTCTACCCAGCGTGTTCTCAGTGAAGTTTATACGTTTTCGAGTTATTCTTTGATTGAGAGTTTGTCTTAACAATGCATCGTTTTCCGGAATTGTATTTCCGAAAAAAAAAAATCATCGGGTCTTATTTTCCTATAGTCAATTCTCCCCTTCCACATGATGCGGCTATCATATTTACATCTGTCAATTTACTCTCCTACCAACGGTCTGTAATAAATAACCACAGTGTCCTCAAATGATAGACTTCCACACCAAACAAACAAAATATGATTATCAACAACAAGTTAATAATCCACAATTTCTACTGACTGACTTTCTTTTTCACTCTGTTCTTGTTCTTCTATACTAATAGCTCGTCAGTTTCGGGAACCATATTCTGAGGATCAGATGATAATGAATTTAGATACCCATCCCTGTATGTGAACACCTTAACTTTTTTTTTTGTTGGTTTATTGTACCTTGGCAGATATCATTGTTATATGATAAAAATAAACGTACAATGGTAGCACTTTGATGTTGAACAAATACGAAAATGCAATGTTTGTTACTCAGACTGTCTCCTATTCCTGACGGCTCATTAATCCGAAAGTGATATAAGGTTTATTTATCCACAGGTTCGTTACTCCGAAAACAGAACATGATTTGTCATTCCTAAATTTAGTTGCAGCATGGAGGTGAGAAGTCTCTACTCACCTCTCTGGTGGCATTATTCTCCGATTTCCGTACCTTCTATTATCATTACCATCTGAATGCTATCCACAAATGTTCTGATTAACGAATTATACGTATTCGATAGGTGTACGGAATACTGCGTTTGGTTATGAAGACTAAACAGATGAACTAGCAGCAGTCCTATTTCCTTTAATGCCACGTCGATAGAAAGCTGCCACTCAGAAATGTTAAACTGAAGTCGCTGCACGGGTAGGAAGACAATCATAGCTGTCATTCTCAGAGGAAGATACGGCTTTATTATGGGAATTAATTTTCGCCGTCCCTTGTGATAAGACATTGGTGGTACGCATAAATACGAGCAGAAACGGGGTGAAAAAATATGAAAGATTGCTGAAATAATGTCAGAATTACTCTACTTAACATGTATGTACGCTAATCTGGCATTATTAAATGAATGAATTATACGTTTATACCATATCAGTGTCATTATTTTGTCAAAGATGATCCGAAAGACGTTAAAAAAAATCGGTATTCAAGAGTGTTCAAATTCAAATATTTTCACGAGACAAAGCTTAGGTCTACACTTCTGTACATAATCCTTTGAGGATGTACTTATCACATTACAGAAATTCCATTCTATTTGAAAAAAATTAACGCACATTAAATAGCCGACTTCAATATTAACTTTCAAAATGAACCCTCAAACAGGTACAAATTCTTGTACTGTGGAGTTTTTTACGCATCAGGAAAATGCCGACAGCTGTTTCGAATAATTACTAACAGCTGGAACTCTATCTCTTAAACCTTCTTGAAATACGAAATTTATATTAATGCTCTTTTGGATTAATAAACTTTTGGAGTAACAAAAATTATCAAAGTAAAACATATAATCAAGAACAATTTATTATGCATAAGCTAAAATATGTAAACAAATTAAATAATACGGTAGAATGAATAAAGTTTTATTTAAACACGTTTCTTTTCTTTTCCTTTCGTTTTTACTACAGGGCACATCTATCATTACTAATTCTGACGACGACAGTGATGTCGAGGTAAGACTGTCGTCAATTTGAATTATCTTTTTTTTTGTGCAAAATTAATTCTAAGTTCAAAATCCATTTCTAAATGTTTGTACTATTAGTGAAATTTTTAGCAAGTTGCTTTTGAAATTGACAAGTTTGCCTAATACAGACTGCCATGATATGATATCATCGCACTTTCTGTAGCAATTCAAGGTTTGTATTTCTTTGCTGTTCCTCATGCAATCAAAAATGGATGCTAACAACTTATAGATATACCGTAAATTAATTCCTCGTTCACAAATTGAATCGTATATATTCTGAGTCACTTCATGCCTTGTTGAACCAATGTTGTTGTTTTCTTTTTCGTTTTTTTTTTCGTCATTACTTCCACACAGCCGGAGAGAAGAAATTTAATGTTGATTTTTTTTTCCCCAAACGAAATGTTAAATGCGGTTCAACCTTAAAAAGAATCAACAACAACAAAGAATCAGTTTCAACCACTATGGCTTATGTACTGTTATGATGAATGCTTGTAAACGTCTTCCTTGAAACAAGTTTTTAGTATGTTTTACAATTTTGATGAATTCATAACTTACTTATCCCAGGAACTATCTATTTTTATTGCATCCAATAGATTTCACTTGCGGGTACAAATAGTCATGGCGCGGGAAATCGTCCCGAGATAAGTCATCACTCAGCTGCCACACCTGTAGAAAGAGTGCAAGGTACGTCATTGTTTCCTTGGAGGAGCTTGCACGCATGACGTCCCATTTCTTTTTTTTTTTCTAAAATGTAAGAAGCACTAAGTCAGAAAATTGGTGGGCTTATACTAGTACTGCGATTGTTTGGTAAAAAAAAATGACTAGATGCAGCTTAAACACAATTATGACTTCAGATTAGAGGAAAATACAATTATTAACGTTGCATGTTGAAAGAAGAATCAATTTCAGAGGGAACTACATTGAAGTTGTCCTATAAGGAACAATATGTATGCGTAATGTGTATAGATATGTGAATTTCTGTGTATAGCGTTTGATAGATGGTTATGGAACAAACTAATGGGGAGTGATCTGCAAAAAAGCACGACTAATAAAAAATGTGATCACGGTAATTACTGCAGAGGAAAACCGTAAACTATTCTTTTACATCACAGAGGATGAGAAGGGCTCGGCGTTCGCCGCTTATCCGCCCCCCCCCCCCCCCCCCTCCCTCCCCCTCCCCTCCCCCCCCCTCTCTCTCTCTCTCTCTCTCTCTCACCCTCTCCCTCTCTACTGTTTCTCACCAATCACAGACTCCTTTTGAGTCAGAAAATGCAGGGAGGTTATAAACTCGTCCTCCCTGGCTAATGGCAGAACGTCACTCAGAACTTCAATTATCTGTAACCATTCATATCATCAGGGAGGTCACCTCCCTGATATTATCAAGGAATCGCGGTACTGCCATTCAAACGTCATCATCTCGCCAAGGTATTTTTAAAGGGGATGGCAGTAACTGATCAGTGGGAATCAATAGGAATGCTGGGGATGATTGTTCCAATCCTTGTGGGATTAATTTAAGAGCACATTATATATCATCTATTGTATGGAAATATTTTGCTTCAGAATGGTCTCATATTCAAGTAATGTGCAGCTTAATGTTTCCATGTTCGCATGCCTGTACAGTGTACAGTGACAGGGCATTAAACTGCACATTACTTGAATATGAGACCGTTCTGAAGCAAATAATTTTTACACAATAGATATATAATGTACTCTTAAATGAATCCCACAAGGATTAGAAAAAATAGCCCCCAGCATTCCCACTGATTCCCACTGATCGGTTACTATCCATCCCCTTTAACGAGACAGTCGACCTCCTGATGGAATTTCCGTTTCCTTGTACAATGCGAGTAATGCTGGTAGGCCTCTATGCACATTATGAGAGTAAATGTCAAAACAACGAGAACGAAACTTTTAAACTAAATTTGAGATCGAAATGTCATACAAACTACTAGTATTACATTTATGATTGTGCGAAGTGATTGTCAACATTTAGGTATTCTTTTTTTTTCGTGCTCAAACAGATGATACGAATATGCACATGAGTGCTGAAGGTGTCATCCGCTTGTAGTTATCATTACCCTTGACTAAATAACTTCAAAAAATGAGGAGTGTGGAGCCGGGTTTTGTAAAAACGCCGTAATTTGTTTAAAAAATCCGGGATGAGAATTGTAAGAATGCCGGGAATTCTAAAATGTCTCGCCGTGAAATATAAAAATCATGTAGTACAGGCCTACTCCTAACGGTATGACGTTCCGATGGTATAAGTATAAATCTCGTTGTCTGACAGAATTGCACCGATGTGTTGGCTCAGTGAGTAGAGCGGGAGGGGTGAGGGAGAGGATGGGAATTGTCCAAATTTTCAGCATCTTCTTGAAAAATTTATGACGGACTTTCACCGCATTTGGCGTATAGTATCCTTATGCTGATATGATTTTAATTTCTTAAAATGAGCCCCCCCCCCACCCTACATCGATGAAGGGGGAGGGGGCGGAGTTGAAGCCTCAGAGTCTCTAAAGTCTAAAATTGTAATCTTCTCCTTCAAACGGAAAAGGATAGAGCTATGGAAACATTAATGACTGAAATCTTAATATGTTAGATTATGGCGGATCCATGGGTGCCGTAATTTGGGCGGGGGGGGGGGGGGGGACTAAGGTAGAGGATGGGAATTGTACACATTTTCATCATCTCCTCGACAAATCTCTGACGGATTTTCTCCAAACTTGGCGTATAGTATGTTTATGGTGATATGATTTTAATTTGTTATAATGAGCCCCCCCCCCACACACACACACACACACACACACACCGATGGGGGGATGAGTGGATGGCCAGTGGGGCAATTGAAGCCTCAGAGTCTCTAAAGTCTAAAAATTATCTTCTCAGTCAAACCGGATGTCAGAGCTATGGAAACATTCATGACTGATATTTCATGTTAGCGAATCCAGGGGTGCCCTCATTTGGGGGGGGGGGGGATGAGGGGAAGGAGGGGAATTTTCTACATTTTTAGCATTTTCTTGAAAAAATAATGACAGATTTATACGAAACTTGGCACCATCTTTATGGTGTTAATTATGATTCGCACCACCGAAGGGAGGGGGTGTTGAAGACTCAGAGTCCATGAAGTTTGGAATTTTTCATCTTCTTAGTCCAACCGGAAAAGATAGAGCTAAGTTACAGGTATGAAGACATTAATGACTGCATGCAATTTCATGTTTGATTAGGGCGGATCCGGGGGTGCATTGATGGGGATAGGGGGTGGGGGGGGGGGGTGAGGGAAATTTTCTATAGTTTCAGCATCTTCTCATAAAATCTATGATGGATTTTACACCAAACTTGGCAAATAGTATGTTTATGATGATATAATCTTAATTTGTTGAAATGAACCTCCCTTCCTACTCCGCCGAAGGGGGAGGGATGGGGGGGGGGGGGTTGAAGCGCAGAGTCCTTACAGTCTGAAAGTTTAAAGTTTTTCATCTTCTTAGTCGAACCAAAAAAAGACAAAGCTATATAAGTTAGTGATGTGAAGATATGGAGACATTCATGGCTAATATTTCAAATTAGGCCTAAATTATGGCGGATCCAAGGGTGTCTCCGAAGCTTTAACTCCCCCCCCCCCTTTCGACTAGGGGGGACATATTTTTAAACAAGATGATATCACCCTAAAGATGCTATTTCAGGTTTGGTGAAAAATCCGTCATAGATTTTTCAATAAGATGTTAAGAATGTGTATATTTTCATGTATGCAATTGCAACATGATTGATAATGCAAAAAGGCATAAAAACTGTCCGTGGTCAACCTGGTGATAACAACATACTATACAAACTGATTTAAAAAATCTCTCTTCACAATATCACGTGCACCTAACACTTCATACAAACAAAAAAAATCAAGTAATGCTAACTTAGCTCTATCTTTTTACTTTTTTCGACTACGAAGATAACAAATTAGGAGTCAACTCCCCCCCCCCCCCCACTCTCTAGTGGTATCATATCAGAAGAGGTTTCACATCATCCAACCAAAAATCTTAGAAACCCAAAGTTAGATCCGAACCAAACGTATCGATCCCTTTGATAATGATGGAATCACCCATTCAGTGTAGGGCCTTTATGTTATTGTAGATGCTATATATACTCCATTCACAGCTTCGAAGTAAGGTCACCCTATCAAACTTTAATGGATGGAACAGTATTGGTGGAGATGAGAACTTTTTGCAAGATACCAAGAAAACACTTGTGATACAGTACAGAGCATACCATCTTAAGAGGAATTCAAAGTTTATTTGATGGAAATTGGGTTTGGAATGACTGACACATCCGAAAACAAAGTAAAACAAAGCAATCGTAATAAAGTGTGGGTCCCACACTTTATTAGAATAACACTTTTTGGATATCTCAGCCATTTCAAAACCAATTTTAATCAAATAAACGTTGAATTCTTTGTACAATTACATGCTCTTTCATATTTCACGAGAGGTTTCTCATTATCTCACCAAAAAACTGTTAGAAACTTGAACCAAAAGTATGTGATCCCTTTAATGTGCCGTCGAGGATCTCTACCACCTGACCTGTACGCTCCCCCCTCAAAAAAAAAAAAAAAAAAAAAAAAAAAAAAAAAAAAAAAAAAAAAAAAAAAAAAACCCAAACACGCACACACGCACAGTTTCGTTGACATCACAGTATGATCTCTCTGTTTCTTGTCAAAATGCCTCTAATCTGCAACGAGGCCTACTCCACAACTACTCTTTCCGTGTGTACACTTCAAAGCCCTGGCCTTTATTCCAGTTAACAATAACATGGCTTATTACAATAGACGACTGTTTCTACGCTACTACTACTACTACTACTACTACTACTACTACTACTTCTACAACTACTACATGTACTTATTATGATGATAATGGTAATTAAATAAAAATGATAAAAATAATAATGATATAATAATCATCATCATCATAACATAGTAATAATAATAATCATAATAATCATAATAACATAGTGATAATAAAGATAATAATGTTAATAATAACAACATTAAGTGTGTTCATAATCGTGAGTTCAAGGAGGCCGGCGGCAAAAAGAATACTAGAAGATATTGGAAATGTTTACTGGAGGTAAGCATGATGCCTTGTTGAGGATAGATTGATATTACATGTACTAGTGACGGTGAGATAGGAACATGTGGTGATTCTTAATACATATTGAATAAGTATAGCAAAAGCGTATCATCTATTACTCCCCACATTAGAACAGGAAAATTGTGGATGACAAAATTCTGCACAACATTACAAGTCACTTTTCTTTGTATCTTGACAGATTTGGAAACGAGACTGACCTATCTACGTCTTCGTTTGTCCAGCGACACGCGGAGGATAACAGTTTCCCGAAATACCATAGTTGCTGACGCGCTGCAACTCTACGACGAGTTAGGACTGCACCACTATGCGCTTCATGTAACCTTCGACGGCGAGGAGGGCGAAGATTTCGAAGGATTAAGTAGAGAGTTCTTCACCTCCTTTTGGGATACATCCTTGGAAATGTATTTTTTGGGTAGGAGATTAGTTTACCCCCGCGTTGGACCCTATCAGTACAACCCTCCATTCCACACGTGGCATCTCCTGGGAAGAATGCTAAGTCATGGATTCATATTATGCGATTATCTCCCTACAGGAATCAATGAGGCTACATTATCTTTCCTTCTAACTGGTAGGGAGCCCGGACCAGGGATAATGTTAAGTAGTTTTTTATCCATTCTCTCCCCAAGTGATGAATTAACATTGTCAACAGCCGTGAACACAATTCCATCCCAAATGGAATTTCCTGAACCATTAATGACCAGGCTATCAGCAATTTTGTGTCACTTTGGTTCAACGTCAATTCCCAGGCCCCGCAATATCCGTTTAATGACTTTAGCCATAGCAAGACATGTCCTAATTGAAAGCCCTTTTTATGCCTTACACCATATGAGACAAGGTCTATCGTCTGCCCACCCTACATTGTGGTTTCCTCCTCCAAGAGATGAAAATATATCATTCCTTCTAAATTCCTTCACTCCAACCGCTGAAAATGTTATTGACAGGCTCCAGATCGATCTAAGTGACAACCCGACTCAAGCTGTTTTGGAAACCCAAGTCCTAGATTGGTTTAAACAGTTTCTTTTTGCGCTAGAAGCCTCCCAGTTAGCTATTCTTCTACGGTTTATTACGTCAAGTAATATACTTAACGGAAATATTCGAGTGACATTCAATGGAACCCAAAATGAAATGAATATGCTGCAAGTAGCAACATGTGGGCGACAGATCACATTGTCGAGGTACATTATGTCATATGAATCATTGGAGACATTTTTGCTAAACATTATCCGTAATCCGAATCTATGGGACAGATTTGACACAATTTAAGGAGGAAATCTAATCACAAAATAAATAAACGGTGAAAGAATTACAAAAACTTTCCTATAAAACGTTTAGAAATAAGTAAAATGCCCTTACCATTTTTCATTTTTGTCATATGCGAAAGTTGGAAAATTGTTCACTGTAAAGCTAATACAGGTTGAAGTCTTAATAACATACCAAAATATATCCGGGGTTTGTTATTTGTTTTTTGTTTTGTTTTTTTGGTTGTTTTTTTGGTTGTTTGTTTTTTTGGAGCGGTTTAAGCAAGGTTTATATCTAGAAGGATAAGAAGTGGAAATTTTTGGTATTTCTCTTTATACTTTGAAGTGGGTGATAAATAATGATAAATCTAACTTCCAGAAGTGAAAGTGCAGTCAAATCCTTATGCACCTTCTCAGGAGCTCCTGGCTTCAAGCACCATGAAGCATCGTTATAATTTCCTTCCAAGATATCAGAATAGATTTGGGAAGCATGCGTCGCAAATACGTAACAAAGATTGCTAAATGTCCTATGCATATCTGTTGCTCATGAGGCTGTATTTTCCCACTGAAGACTTTAAAAAACATCGCCATCGTATTGAATACACAGTGAGTGTATTGCACTTGCATTGACCCCTCTGTGAAGCGTTTTCAAGCAAACCTCTCCTGTGTATTGTAAGATTTGAGTGAGTGATCCTTCTATGTAGTGTATTTCACCCTACTCGTACACAGGGTCTATTCATGAGGTAAACTTGGGAAACAGAATGACCATGGGGACCATAAGGTGTGAGATGTCGGTGTCAGGATTTTGAACTGCACTGGATGATCAGTGATAATGATTTACTTTGGGAATGAAAGTATCAGACGGACGGAGTCTAGTATCACATAATGAATTTGGTAGCGTGGTATGGGGTCGAGGGAAATATGCACAACTCTAAACGTTAGCATATAGTCACTGTCAAACTGCACAAACGCAATACTCCTCCATTGTCAGAAGACAGAACAATAGAAATAGCTATGACAAAACTCCACAAGCATAATATATAGGCCGGGAAATGAGAGAGCAGCAATATTCTCAGAACAAGACTTTAAGTAGCAAGTACCTCGTACCTAATTTTTTCAATGATTACTCCCTTTTTCTAATGGCACGTGCTATTTTAAAACATTTTCTCTTATTCTTGCCGTGATTTCGCATGAACTTGTCTCTTTGAGGAAAAGATATACTTTTTGAAGCCTACCTGCCCTCCACTAAATAGGCCTAGATGTAGTACGAGGTTTTAAAAAAAAATAACCTGCATCAGGACTGGATTAATCCCAATAGTGGAATCGGCAATAGTGTGATTGTTCTGGTCAGACGTCTATGTGAAGGTGATTCTGAGAACCTGGCCATTTTGTTATATTGTTGTTGTTTTATCAGCGGTAATCAAGTGGTACATTGACAGAATGTGTTCATGTCAATTTGCTTTGCTCTGAAGTTTGCAACAACAAAAACACCAACAAATAGAGCCCTGTAAATATCTTGCACACTCACGTACACATCATATTTTACTCACACATTTCACATAGTTTTTGACTGCTATGAGTTTGACACTGTTCTCATCATTTGAATGACAGGAAGGAACAAGATTTGTATGTTTGTTATAGTTATTATAATTCAAAATATAAGTGTATGCAGAAGGCAAAGATGACATAAAGAGAACGAAGTGCCAACGACCCCTAAACAAAATGAAAATAGAAATTACAGAAAAAGAAAATACAGAAAATACTCAATAATTATATGAATGTAAGTACATGCCCGTCTACCTCGACCATTCTTTAGGGTGCATCAGCTGAAAGATATTTTAAAAGAAGTTATTGATGACATCTTTGATCATACCTGTACAGTGAGTATGTTTGTTTCTTCTTAACTATACATCCAGATTGCAAATGAACATCATTAGCGTTGTATTTTTTCAAAGAAATTAAACAAGAATATTGCATACAGTGCATTATTAAAAGAGAAGGCTTGGTATAACAGGTAAACATTAAAATCTTATAGTGAGAATCATAAGTAATATCTTCGATCAGGCAGAATAATGTTAAAGTAACATATGCAATAACTGCGGCAGACATTTACCTTCACTTCCTTTTTAAGTATTTTCTTTATTTTCATTGGCCTTTGGCGCAAATGGCAGCAAATTTTAGATGAATATTACTCGTAGAGTGACAGGACCACAGGCATATATAAGATAAGAATAAACATTACGTCAGAGTGCATAAGGGGACCCCTGAATAATCATCGTACGACAAGGCGCAGAACGGAAAGTCGAGTCACTGTTTAAATTTTGGAGAAGATGCTTATTGCAATAATAAACAACATATTATCACAGGATTTAATTTCTTTTACTTACAACATTGAATGGTGTTGAAAGTCATACCTGTTGTACGTAAAATGATGAAACACTCTGCCAAAAAGGAAGAAAACACATTTTTTCTAGTGCATAACTTCCATAGAAGATTTTGACAAAAGCTTTGTGTCATATACCATACTAGTTGTTATTCAATTGCCTATCGCCTGGTAGGTTAATATAAAGGGGAAATAATAATCCTTGAGTGAACATTTTTTTCTTTGTCTTCCAATGCACAGAAGTAAAATTGACGAATAAATAGTCATTTATTGACAAATGACGTTCAAGATAGCAATTATAACAAAAGACTAATTGAACACCAAGTTTCTCCCCTCTTATCTCTGTACATCATAAAAAAAGAACAAAGTGCAATTTTTACTTTTGTGTCTTGGAAGAGAAAAACGACTGTGCTTGCTCATGCCTATACACTCCTTTTTATGACCCACCAGAATGATAGGCAATTAGATTGCCTTTTACATGGTTATAAACAATTAATATGTAGCCTAATCCGTCTATCAGCAATCAGAGCTTGGAAGATCTCTCTCTCTCTCTCTCTCCCTCTCTCCCTCTCTCTCTCTCTCTCTCTCTCTTTTAGGAGTGAATATCATCGCATCCCATGATAGAGATGTATTGTGCAGAATGTAAGGTGTATAGGTTATCACCGAGTCAGGACAATCTAATTTGATACTGATCAAAGGTTATAGAGAAAAAAAAATATATATCAATATCAGGAAATTTGGTGCAATGTTGTGTTTGCAAAGTATTTTCTTTCCTCTCCTGTTGAAAGAAAAATTATCACAGAGAAATACCAGAGCATGAGGTTATGGCATGGCTGTTTGGATCGCACAAATCCTACGAAAGATTCTCGTTATTTTGTACACCCGGAATCTAGTATATCTTCATAGCATGAAATGTGACGGAAAGCGGTATATACAAATGTACACATAATACTAGTGTATGTCCAATCATTCAGTCAGTCTACCTGTCAAATGTATCACAAAATGTACACATAATCGGGGTATTAACTGATTGAGGTGAGGTGTGGGTGGTATTGTTGGGTATTGGGATCTACACTGTACGTTGAAGGAGTCACAATCATGTGACAAAGTAAGGCATTTATTGGAGAGGTAACTGTATAGCTTGTCCTCTCGGTCTGATCTAGTGTCGAATCTCAAAGTCTTGACGATTCTTGCAATTCTCAATATACATTGTACCGCAATTATACACAATGGCCAACATACGAATTATTGGGTGAATGGGGTGCAGTGTTGATACTAAAGAGGGGTTTTGAAATGGGTAAAATTTGGTTGTGATGGAAACAAGGCGGACTAACTTTTTGGGGATTTGTGTAGCTTCATCAGCATTTCCATGGAGTGTAGCTCCAAGGCATTTCCAAGTACTCAATGCTGGTGGGGCAGGATGTTTGGGTTGGCTCAAGTTGGTCGTAAATTGTGGTCTGGTTATCCTTAAATCTGGGTATGGATGTTGTCTGAAACCTGCTAGTGGTATACTCAAGGGATGATTTAAGGCATAATTTACCATTTGCAGTTGAAAAAAAAAAAATCCAGCATTAGTGATTTAAAATAGTTCTAAAATGTGAGTTAGGGATAGAAATAACCACTGTAAAAATTTGAATCCGTATAATCTATGTAAGTGTCGTTATGATACACAAAATGTGAACAACAGTTATAATAAAAATGTTTAAAGACCAAACCGTCTACAGCTACGGTTTGTTGAGAAAAACTCTGACATCTCCTTACATTTTAGGCTTTAATGCGAAAATTGTATATGGTAGGATGTTTTGTGATACAACAGACCTACAGTACATATGCATCAAATGTGATATCTTGAACATTTTTGAAATCACTGTTCCCAAAGATAAACTTTAAGATGAAAAGTGTTTGTGGAGGTCAATGCACGTTGGAGGGACGGAGGGAGGTAAATCTGGTCGTCGTATGAAAGGGGGAGTAACAGCATAATGACCAACCAACGAATTGCTCGTACTTTTGTTTTCGTGTTACATTGCAACACATGTTCATGTATCATTATAGTGCATAAGTCTGCACAATTCAATTTGTTTTCTTTAACTTTATATCTTAGAAAGGGTAGAGGCATTATAAAATTTAAAGGATACACTTTGACTTGGTAACTTGCATAGTAATACACATAAGACACGGAAACCAAAGACGAACAAGTAGTCTAATATGGGAACAAGATTCGCTTATATAGCATGAAAGAATGACGCTTCAACACGATTTAAATTTTCCATGTGTCATTTAATGTCATATCCGATTGAGATGTAATTAAACGAAGATATCCTACTAATGGCAATTGTTGATAAATGTCACCACTTCAGCATAGATGTCAACACCACGTGAAGCACTTGGTGAGTTAGGATCTATTGTTTCTTGAAGGCGTGTCATGTTGTTCTGACTTAGATTATTTAGTGTCAATGTCGGTAAATTCGGCACGGTCAATGTAGGGACATTTCTGTTGCCTCGAAAATCTGTTGGCATTCTTTGATGGATGTCAACCTGATTTTGTACACCCCTGTATCTATGTCGTCTAACCATGTCAAGTATCCAAGCCTGAAGAGGGGTCCGGCCATGCAAAGAATCCATGTTATGGTTATTCCACCCCCTAGCAAATGAAGTCAAATTTCTTTGTATACGATTTAAAAACACGTACTGCAAAGCAAACACATGCACTTCGTTGGTTACATTTAAGATATTCCGATCCTCCATCATGTGGAACAAATTATAGTACACGTGGAGGCAGCGGGAAAAAACATCTACCCAAAGTCTTTCTATACGTTGATTATGAACAGACCGTCCGGCTATAACACTACCTCTCCTCAAGCCCCTCATCATGAGAATGTAACGAGCTACCAGCCGATTTTCTCCCCCGTGATCACAACGTAAACGCTGAGGAGTGCCATATGTCGTGGTTCCGCGCAGGAAGAAACCAAGTGTCGTATTTGCTCTGTTGTTGTCAGCTATTTGCAGGTGCGTTATTAACCGGCTGTATCCATCGATACATCCACTAACAACGAACCCCCACCTGAAAAGAGAAATAATACAAACAGAATTATCACATTATTTTACAATGTGAAGACACTTGTGAATATTCCAGACATAAATATCACTTAGATTATTAGTATTAATTACATATAACGCATGTTGTATAGTCTGGTGCTGTGTATGGGAAGGAAAAAAGGTTCTTTCGGAACGCCATCCAAGCGTGATGTACAGATAGGGAAGAAGCAGCGAAACGGCTCCGAAAGAAGGCCTATATGTGGGGTTAAGGTTGTTGCAGAACCCACAGCAAGCCATCGATTAGGCATGTTAGGAGGTCAAAAAAATATCAATGATCCACAAACTTTGTAGTGACATTTCAAACCGTTTCCCTTAAGTAAGAATTTTTTCTGAATTGAACAAAGGGGAATTTCTAAAACAAAGGCAAAATGATGCCCTAACTTCCTCATTAACGAAACAATTAGAAAAAAAGAAACAAATCAAATGTGTCGCGTGTAAAACTGACGTGGATGTATCATTCCATCATAACTTTACCTGATCAAGGCATGATTTCCATCAATGTGCCAAAGCGAATTCGCACCAGCAACAGAGTATCTTCGACGTTGTATAGTTCTGCCCCACCTGATCGCTGTCCCACCTGGGTCGACTGCTCGTAAGACAGATCTTACTCTATCACGAGCAACGAATATACCTCCTTGACGGAGAAGAGACTGCATGCTTCTCCACCCTGCATTCGGAAATCGATGGTGATACTCCCTCACTAAGATGTTCAAATCGTCATTGTCTATATTGTCAAATCTGTCTCCCACATTTGCCTCCCGTCGACGGCGAATAATTGTTCGTCTCGACGCCGGTGAAAATATTCTTGTCATGTCGGTTACTGTTACACGATGATTGGAAAGAAACCGGATTTGTTCGAGAGTAATATCATAACGTGGAGAGCCTCTTTGGCCATCAGAAATTCTTTGACATTGTGCTACTTCCCGGGGAGCTGGACGAAAAGTGTTAACGTAGTGTATGAGTTCTCTAATATTCTGTGATACTCTCTCCATTCGTCCTCTCAGCCTGTCGTATGCTGCAAGTCTTGCCACATTTTGCAATACTGCATTTAGCTCACCAACAGATTCAGCAACATTCTCTGGTGTTGGAGATTGAGTGAGTCTCCTCTGAACAGTTATGACAATGACCTCACAGCGGTGCAAAAAGTTGTTTAAATCGGGAAGGTTTGCCCTATCTTCCCGTCTTTCCAGTGGCATTGACGAGGCGTCTTGCAGGAGGTGAATTATCTGAAAAATATATATATATTATATATATAAATAATGAGAAAGAACGCATTTTAGCAATTTGTTTTCATGCAATCTACCCATTCAATGTATGTCTTTTGGAGATTGGATCATGAAATATTGAAAAAGACTGCAATGTATTCTTAGAAAAATGTTGATACGTGTTATTTTTCAACTGTTGAAGACATTGCAATGTAATGTTTTGATATTGAAAAAAAACCCAAACAAACATGAATTTAATTTTTACACGATCTATACGTAGGAATGCCTTAGCCTACATTTCAAAAGTATATTGCAACCACTAAAATTGCAGATGTTTTGAAACGTTATTTTTATTGGCTTAATCCTAATGCCAATTTTTAACCAGTTGTAGCACCCTTTTGCTTCTTTTTCTCCATCCTTTTCGTTCTTGTTCATGTTGATTTTGTTATAACGATATAGTTTTAATCTATACATTTCAATCATTATTTTGTCATCATTAATAATGGCTATCCTACTAACTGGACACAACGTCGGCTACTTTAGCTATATACGATTATCTAAAGGTATGGACCTTTTCATGACGGTTGCGCATATAATTTCGATTCAAAACTATTGTTTGGACATGCAATCAATCATCACTGGTTGTACTAGCTGTGTTCTACACACCCGCTATACCAAGGAGTGTCTAGTAATTCCTAGACTATACTGAAAGAAAGAGTTTTGAAGAACAAGTCGGCTACAGCGATCTGACTTCATTTATTTCAAACTTGATCAAAACATGTAACAAAAAAATACAAAAACATGTTTACATTCTGGTAATCTGAGTCAGGCAGATAAGTTTCTTGGTATAGCATTTCGATCTATCAAAAGGAAATTTCAAATGGTGGAACGATGAAGTCTGAGTTCTTCCGGGTATTTATTTATTTAATTTGTTTAGCTTTTATTTCATAATTCAGTATTAAAGGCAGTAAACATAACAGTGAAGGAAGCCATCTTATAAACTTAAGGTCCGATAGACCGAAGATTGAAGAGTAAACGTGACTATTTCAAGTTTAGAAATCAAAGAAGAATAATTTGTTTGTGTCTTTGTGTGCGTGTGTGTGTGTGTTTGTGTTTGTGTGTGTGTGTGTGTGTATGTGTGTGTATGTAAATGTCCCCTTTTGCAAGGACATGAAGGCAGACTTGCGTGAAATATTCTGCCCCATTATTTTTGTCAAGAGCTGGGGAAAGGAGTTGTTGCTTTTGAAAGAAATTGAGCGCTTCTATAGTAATTACTTGTTGTAAAACTTGTACTGTTGAGCGTGGATTTCGAGTAGGTTATGTTTTGTAGCCAGCATGCCGTTTGGGGTGTTGTGCGTGTATGTGTGTATTTTTTCCCATTTATTTAAGCCAGTCCTGTACTTTCAAGTAGTATATCCACCACTGCGTTAAATGGAAATAAAACGAACACAAGGGAAAGATCATACGTTTACGTGATTGTTTATTTGTACACTGCTGTCTATATACATTGTATGTGCAACGGAAAAGTGATATCCTCTCATAATGCCACAATTGTGATAGGGTCAGTCCCTTCCCGAAGTTGTAACTGTATTCAAAGCAGGACTAAAACCTGCTTTGAGAAAGACCTATATTGATTGTTTCAAAATACACAATAGAAACAATACAAAAGAGATAGTAGATTGTATATTTCTGTTTCCCATCTGCCAAGGAGAATCCCTGAGAACTGAAGACCTTTCTCTCTCTAACAAAAAAATCGAGTGAAAATATTACCTCTTAAAGGAGTGAATAACAAGAAAAAGTGAATCTTGAGTGAAACTGGAATGACTATCATTTGAGTACAAATGTAAAAAAAAAAAAATCACTCAATTTTGAATGACACCAGGGATCACTCGAAGATTTGAATGATCCCTGGTGTCACTCTAAAATGAGTGAAAATGAACATTTTCACTCAAAATTCACTCCAATTTCACTTTAATTTCACTCTCCTGTTATTCACCTATTCAAGAATTAGCAATTTAAATAATTTTTTAAAGGGAGTTCGAACCATCTGATTTAGTGGTTTCATTTTGGAATGAACCAGAACAGTAACATTCTATTGGACCCACTTAGTTAAGCTATTTTGGCTTAAGAGTTGGACTGGAACATTAGAAACCAGAAGAAATATCCTAGTCAGCCCACGAAAACCTCAGGGAATAGTCCAAAACTGATTGACCATACCACAGATATAAAATCCTCGTAAAATGAATAGTTGCAGCCCATTAAAATCAAGCTATCGATTGTGGGTATATTTGGTAATACAAAATAAACAATGACCTACGTACACTACAATTTACAATAAATCCTTGAACCTAAAGGCAACTTAATATTACGTATTTGTCAACACACACACCATAGAAGTAAAATGAAGAAAACAAGTGGAATGATATGAATGTAACAAGCAAAAGGCTCGTCATACTAACTTTTATTTCAGGTGGAGTGCGTTTACCCCTTTAAACACCGATTTGCAACGTATTCTCCCCCTCTATGGATACATATGGATACATTCTATGGAAACACACACACACACACACACAGAAAAAAAAAAACAATTTACGTGTAGGCCTACATACTATTCGGAAAAATGAATCAATAAAAAAAACATGTTAGGAGTAATAATGGATAAGTGACGGATATCTATTTGTGATGATGCTGGGCCAATGGCAATGGTGTAGGCCTATATATATATTTTTGCAACGTACAGTATGTACTTACCAAAAGTGTGCAAAGAGAGAACCCCTGCAACCATGAAAACATGTTGGCTTTAATTGGTCCTGCGACGTACAAAATCCAGATTTGTGTTTATGAAAGCAAGGATATGTTACCAAGGAGTCCGATTGGTGGAAACGAGACCAACTGGATGAAATGTCCGGCAACCGGATTAATAATTGCTAAAATGATAACAGAAATGGCGTTAATTTTACTAAACAGTCAGCAGAAAGTACTAGTATTTGGTGGTTAATGTCGTGTAAATTGTGCTGTTTCACTGGGAGCCATTTCGAGTTCACGTGTTGTGTGAAATCCTTTTGGGATTTCAAAGGCAACGCAAAAGTGAGATTCCACCCCTTCCCCTCCCAGCTCCCTGGCTATACAGTCAGGGACCCTGGATATCGAAAGGAATGGAGACTATGGCACCAACGGTATAATAAATCTGTCAGGGGATTTTGGGGGTCAGCAGAGCCCCGAGGCTAATTACGTGCAGAGGGAAAGCAATGCTCTGAGTGCTCGAGGTGGTCAAACGATGGATGACATTTCATAGAATAGATTCCCCAAAAGAGAGAGGGAGAGAGTGGCAGAGAGAGAGAGAAAAAAAGTAAGACCATGAACAACAAAAAACATGTACAATGTTTTGAGATTGTCTGTGATTGGCAGGAACAATGTACGTGTGGAGCACGGAGAAATAGTTTCGTACAATTTTAGGTCTAAACCGTATGGTTAAAACCACACAAGCATCCGGGGGAATTGTTTTTCTCGTTCATTCATGCTGCAGGGATGAATGGCTGTCTAGTTTAAAACAGGGAGGTAACTCACCTCCCTGTTTAAAACCAGCGTTGGCTAAACACTACAGCCGTTCCCACACCCATGCATGTATGTCTGTCGGGTTTTCCGCGTCCTAATTGGCTAAAACCCTACAGCCGTTCCCACACCCATGCATGTATGTCTGTCGAGTTTTTCGCGTCCTGATTGGCTAAAACCCTACAGCCGTTCCTACACTCATGTATTTATGTATGTCTGTCGGGTTTTCGCGTCCTGATTGGCTAAAACCCGACAGGCGTTCAGTAATGGGATGCAGGGACGTATGGTTGTTCGGTTAATGGCACTTCGGCCCGCGCGAGTGACAATCATACAGGCATTCTAGGGCTGTACAGTTGCACAGTTGCATAGTTGCACAGTTGCATAGTTGTACGGTTTCTTGCGTTCTGATTGGCTAAAACCTGACATCCATTCCATGGCTGTATAGTTGCATAGTTGTACTAATTTTGACTCCCCTCGCCCGCCATACGCACCTCACATCCAATTGGACCCAACGGAAGACCAGCTTAGCGTAGCTGAATATGGGCAATACAGCCATCTTCTCAGATGGAAATGAACAAACAAAACACTATAATTGCAACAGATACCGTAAGCTGTTCGATTGTGTCTGTCTGTCTGTCTGTCAGTGTGAGCCATGTGCGTGACTTCTCCCAGGTTTGCTGTAAAGGGAGGGAGCCAATCTGAGCCAGACATGAAGTAAGGCAAACCAATGTTTAAAGGGGAAATCCCGTCCAAAGTCTGATAAGAAAGAGTAAAATATTACTAGTTCAATGGTAAAAGTTTGATCGAAATCGGATGAAAAAAAAAATAAGGGAGTTGTGACATTATGAGTTTCGCTATTTTTTTGAGGAAACAACAGAGTCAATAATGTCTACGGAAATGGCAAAGTGAGCATCTCATCAACTCACAACTTGCCATATAGTTTGTACATGAAAATTTTAAATTTCCAACTTTTCATTCAAACGCCATTATGTTCGAGGCTCAAATCCTGATATATCTAACTGATCACTATTGGGCAGTTATTCAACCTTGAATAACATCATGTTTCAGACTTCAATGAGACACACATTGAATTTTCGTTACTCTTTTTTTTTTTTTTTGTACACGATCAATGAAATGTATAGATTTTCCCGGCCAATTTCGCACTTTTGTCAGTCCAATTCGAAATTGATGCTTTCAATTTAGAAATATTTAGCGTAGATGACATGTTCGGTAGTTCAATTTCATGATCTCTTCATTCAAATTCATTTTGGAGCATTCAAATTACCTTTAGCCTCATTCTAATTAATACTTCTTTTTTACAATTGAAATTCGTAAAACAAGCACCATTTCGTTATTCGTTCATTCAATTCAGAATTATATAGTCACGTGATCACGGATATGCTGCACTAGTTGATTCAAATTCATTTTTGGTCATCCAATTTAACATCTTTTGCAGTACAACACACGCATGTTTACGCTTTGGTGCTTTCTTTATTGTTTTTTTTTTCCAACATAGTTATAGTTGCTTTGCAAGCGTCATTACATTTCCTATTTTCGTACTCATTTTAGAGATTTTGGCAACATTTTTTTTTTTCTTCTTCAGTGTGCTTAGTGAGTTTTCTAGCACAACTTTTCTGGATGTTGAGCGCTTTATTGTGTGCTTGTGTGTCGTCCAGTTCTAGGAAGTGAAGGTTATGATCATCAAATGTTCCTATAATTCCTTTTCTGTCTTCTTGTGAAATATGTCTATATTTAACCTGTGCTGTCATGACTGTAGGAAAATGAAGTTAATCTGTAGTATTGGTTCATATAGGCCTAAAATGACATGTATGGAATAAAGGGGGCGTTACAGAACAACAAACTCGAAATATATAGGGTCAAAAATGTGATACTTTTACTGCTTAACAGTGCGTGGATGAAACAAAAGTCACATAGAAATACGCGTTTAAATGTTATCATCTTTTCAAAAAAGAAATAACCTGGCGTTTATTTGAATGAACGTGTTTGGAATTTGACTGCCCATACGCGAAATTGAATGACTGAAATACCCTTTTCGGCCAGTGCTGTCGAATTTGTATGACTGAAGAGCACGTGCCAATTTGAACGCCTGTTTTATGAATTCGAAAGGCACACATGTGCAACTTCATTGATCGAAATGCTAAATTGAACGACCAACTTGCTATGTTGAATGACAGAATGTGCAGTGTCGAGGATTTTCGCTAAATTGAATGAACCTTTTATCAAATGGACTGGCAAAAGTGCAAAATTGGCCGAGAAAACCTATATTCAGGTTATAACATGGTCAGCTTACTCACTTACATATTCATATCCACTGTACCAAAACTGTTTTGCAGAAAATTGCAAGACTTGAAAATTTCATAACTTCCTTATTTTTCATACTATTTCAGTCAATTTTGTTTAACGTTGAACTCGTAATATTTTACTCTTTTTTATCAGATGAACTTATTTTTTGACTGGATTTCCCCTTTAAGAACGACTGATAAAAGAACAAACTAACTGACAAACTAACGAGAGGTGATATGGAGGTGGGCAATGTAATTCTAAACATTTGCTGGTA
Organism: Diadema setosum; assembly: GCF_964275005.1. NCBI lineage: Eukaryota > Metazoa > Echinodermata > Echinoidea > Diadematoida > Diadematidae > Diadema > Diadema setosum. Next base: position 35,635,274 of record NC_092687.1, read on the forward strand.
TCGTGCATATATTACGCGGGGGGGGGGGGGGGCAGGCTGTCAACGCCGAGTAAATTGAGCATGTTTTACGACGAGATGCCCTGTCTATCTTCACTGAGCATGTGATGTCTTTAATAATCACATGATGTAAAGGACACTCTACCAACTGCATGTTCTTTGAACTGGTCATGGAAATGCAATTGATATATTTTTGAAAACAGAGCTGATACATTGGGTCTCTAAAGTTGAAAGTTTAGAGTGTGTAAAGAATTATGACAAAAGAAATGAGGCTAGTATAAAGACATACCTATTTACACGATTCTATAAAAAGAGTGTTCTGGAAGCAATTTTAAAACACAATTTCCAACATTTTTGACAAAATGTAGGTTTATTGTACTTTTAGAAAATATGCAAAAAATAAGACTAGGTTGGCCCATTTTACCTATTTTGCATCTCATCTGAAACCGGGGCGTGAGACTTTTTGTTGGTTTGTGATATAGGCATCACATAATATAGGGCCTATCATGAAAATTATCAGCAAAAAAAAAAATCATTTTTTTTTCCAGTGCCACTCAGAACCCGAAGCGCATGAATGGTTAACAGAATAAAAACGTGACTCTATTAATCTTAGAAAAAAACAAAACAAAACAAATACAAATGTTCACACACACACACACACACAAACGTTTTTTTAATGATATTCTTTATTTGAGATTCATTCAATATCAAGTCCATGTTAACAACGAAATTAATATGAACAAAAATAGGTGTATTCTTCTCTTTTGTGCTGCAAAATAATTTGAAGAGTTTGTTAGCAAAAAGAGATAAGTCGATTTTGAAGATTTAGAAGTACGATATCTGTCATAAAGTACAAAATAATACATTTTAAATGATATATTGATCACTACATGTAAAGGTACATTTTTGAAGTTATGGTTAAAAGAAGTAAACACTTTCTTATTATTCTTTTTATTATTTTTTTTACCTTTAATCGCAAGTATCTCAATTTGCCAAATATGGACTTATCGGTTTCTGCGAACAAACTCTTCATTTTTCCCGACATACAGTACAATATATTTTTCTTTGTGTGTGTGTGTGTGTGTGTGTGTGTGTTCAATATTCACATCATGTTTGTGAAAGAGAAATGACATAAAATTCGGCATGACTCTCAGAAAAAGCCATCTAAGTCAACGTAATTAAGCCAATCCAAATTTGGATATCTGGATCGCACGCACACACACACATACACACACACCACACACAAAGACAGAGTGAGAGAGAGAGAGACAGACAGACAGAGACAGACAGATAGACAGTGAGACACAGAAAATCAGTTAAATCAAATGATTCCATCTAGTTCCATCGGATGCTCACAATATCTCGTCACGCATGCATTATTCTTGTGACGGATCATATACAATAAATGACATTGTACTCCTAGTAAATCAAGGCAATGATTATAGCACGTATTTCTTTTCTTGTTAGTTGTCGAATTCGAATTCTGCATGGTGTCCAATCCCTTGCTCTAGCTTTCAAGCATATTATAATTATTTCTTCTTCTTTTTTTTTCATACTTGGTTGTTGAAAATAACGTTGCAAATAAAGATAAAACAATTGTGAGGTAATGTGGTTTTATCTCTCCGCCCCCCCCCCCAAAAAAAAAAATCATTTGTTAATTGATTCTAAGTGTACATTATTTTCATCCTTTACACATGATGTAACAGAAAGTCAACTGAACATACGACATCAATTCAATCTATTTAACATTTAATAGTAAAAGTGAATTACACTGAAAGGAGTATTTCTTTAAAAAATTTTGTGGTCTTGGAGTTGCACGTGGAAAAGTGAAGTAGTGTTACATATTAATAAAGACAAGTTCCAATCCTTACAACGGAATTGGACTTTGAATATTCGTATCTTGCACATATCTTACATATGTTACATAATATTACGACGAGCAAGATCTTTTCCTATAGTCTGAGAGTCATGACATGTATACCGCAATTTCGGCACAAACAAAGATACATCATTATATTAGAAGAGAGATACAATCAACGAACAAATCCTGTTATATATATATATATATATATATATATGAAGAGTTTGTTTGCAAAAACCGATAAGTCCATATTTGACGATTTTGAAGTACGGTCTCTGTCATAAAGTGCAAAATAATACCTTTTAAATGATATATTGGGCACTACATATAAAGTTACATTTTTGAAGTTATGGTCAAAAGAAGGAAAAATTTTCTTATTATTCTCTTTATTTTTCTTGACCTTTAATGGCAAATATCTCCATTTGACAAATATGGACTTATCGGTTTTTGCAAACAAATTCTTCATATATATAACACGATTTGTTATACCTGTTAATATACACACGCACACATGTATATATTATATACATGTGTGCGTGTGTATATTAACACGTCATACCAGCGCCGTGCATAAAATAATAATAATAATAATAATATTACACATATAGCACATTTCAGTGAATCGATAACTCACAGTCAACTATAATATCACTAGAAATCGCTGTCTAATGTTAATAACAGTTGTTTCTTTGTTTCTTTGCGTTTTGGTTCTTTTGAAAATGTATTGTACATCCCTATTAATAGGAGGTCCTTTTGGTTCATAGCGCTGCTCTTTTGGAAGGTCTCTCCACTCCGTCCCAGGAGGTTCCATAATGATACATAATTGGGTATTGGGCAATAAGGCTAGGACGTCTTGATCAAACATGGCATCATCCGACAGGATTCGTACTCGGGACCTCCTGTCTACAATTCCGAAGTCTTCAGTATACACACAATACGCGTCTCCACATTTTACACAATTTCATTCGGCAGTTTAACCAGTTTGTACATCTGCACCGGTCTGAATGACACACTTTCCTATGCGAGTGAGAAGGGGAAAAAAAAACAGTGGTATGTAAAATAGGATGCATATGTACAAACATGAAGTATAAGTAACACCAAGTCTTGATTTCTCTCTACGTTTTTGCAGAACAAAGAAAGACAAATGGGACATGTTTGATGGCGTTATCGAGTAAATGAAAAAAAAAAGAAGTTTCAAGGATATGTGTATGTGTGTTGTGTGCTTTGTCCTAAATCTGAGGGACTATGTTAATTTGAACTATTCAAAACAATGCAAATGAATACAGTCGCAAAAACAATTACAATCCGAATCCTCGTTTTCATCAAATGCAAACCCGATAAATAATAAATTTCACCACATCTATTGCTCGAATACCTCTTTTTTGACATTTTTTAAACAAAAAGGTGCGTTTGAACGCTGATTTCTATCTTCTTCCATGAGACATACTTCATGAATTGCGTACTCTTTAAAAACTATTATAAAAGTATTTCTTTCATGAAGAAATCATCGTTCTCAAGAAGTTCATACTAAACAATTTTTTTTTATTAAGATATTTTCCCTGAAAATTAAAAAGAAAAAGAGAAAAGGATTTATGTTTTATTGCTTAAATAATGCAAATCATCTCAGCTTAACCTTACTTTTTTCCTCGGGACGGCAAACGCGAGAAAGAAGCAAAACTTCAATTCGCGCGCAATCAGCGGAGCTGACGTGGAGGCACCATATACGGCCAGAACGACGCCAAAGAGAACTCCGTAATTAAACGGCGAGGTTAACATGTTGTATATTCTTGTTGCTGATTTTGGAACAAAAATGGAGGAAGTTTAAATATTATGATGTACATGCACTTACATATTATAGCAGATTTCTGACAAAGTTTGTAGTCACTTTACTGTCATAGGACAAACACATTTTAATAAAGATCGGAAAGGAAAGAAAACACACATCATAAATAAAAACAAACAAACAAACAATGAAACTGAAAACAAAAACACACACAACAACGGACAAACACACAAAAAAAAAACTGGAAACTACATCATGTATGACTGAAATTACGAATATTGGATCAATCCACGTTTTTTTTTTTATGTACTTTCGAAATGTTATAAAGAAGCATATTACAAAACAGAAACAACCACAAAACAAATCAAATGCCAAAATAGATATTCCACAACAGATCTAATCAGCATTGATTTAACTTCTGAAAAAAAAAAGGTCTACCATCTATCATATTTAGATTAGTTTCCCGACAGCTCTTTATATCTTTGTTTCTTTGTAAACTATTTGAAGTAACTTCGTTATTTGAATATAAGATGGCTTTTGATACCAATGATATTCTTCTAACATTGTGAAAAGCAATCAAACTTTTCTGATTTGCTTTTATGTGTGTGTGTGTGTGTGTGTGTGTGTGTTTGGTTCTTTTTTTGCGATCTTGTCTTTAATACCAAGTGAACTGGTAGTTGTTACTTTCATGAGAAAATGATGAATATGCATGTGATGAAAAATATTGAATTTTTCAGTTCTTGTTTTGACTGTTCCGTGGTGAAAAATTCGTGAGAGGAAATCGAGATTAGGAGATTATTTTACTCAATGCAAAACGTTCAGTTTAATAAAGAAAAATGGGTTTAAAATCATGGAGCACTTTAATTTAACTTCCGATATTTATTGGTTATAATTATGTCAACTGAACTTCTGATATGAAAAATGAGTTGATACATCTAAGGTGTCGACATTATAGAACACTAAATTCTAGCAAAGTGCACCCGGCTTGCAGCCGAAATCGTTTTGTTATTGTTATGTAATCCGTGTTGTCAAATGGAATTATATGAATTCTCTGTTTCGTGTTATATTTCGAAGACGATGTATTGTGCATTGTGTTTTCTTTGCACTTTGGAAGGGGATAATTTTAGAAGAGGATAATTTACCCGGATGATACTGTCCGTTTGTTTTGCCATTCAAATATATCGTTTATTTCATTCTTGCATTTGAATTAATTGTCAATATCCCTCTTTTGTTTTTGTTTTCGTAACACCAAGCTCTGCAAAATAATAATTACGACCCTTCTTTTTCTTTATTTGATTATGATAAAAACATCAAAGGGATGGTAAGTTTCGTCTCACAAGGGTACTATTGATGATTATTCATCATTTCTATTTTGAAGAAACATTAAGGAACTCTTTTTGAAATATGAAAGAGCATACGATTCTAAGAGGGATTTAAACATTATTCGAGAAACTGAGAATCAGTTTCAAATTTATATAGTAGCGCAGATAATCTTGAAATTTGTGCAAGAAAAAACAAAAACAGTTATCATTATTATCATTATTATTATCATCATCATCATCACCATCAAAATCATTAGAAAACAGTAACTGGCTTACATAAAGGATAATATATTTTATTCTATCTCACAAAACAATGGGAATGAGCAGCAGGAGTTAATGATAACACGATACAACTAACCACCAAGCTCATTTGATTACTTTGTATTCATTGGTAAAGTTAATTGTTATTAGCCGATTTCGACTCAAATTGTAAACGTCATTACTGCTGAAGTATATTTTACGTTGACCTAACGTTGAAATACACATGTCTTCAAAAGCTGTGAACAATATTTTCTTAGATCAAAAAAAAAAAAAAAAACATACGGACAAAAAAAAAATCGTAAAAGAAAAGAAAACATGCAAACAGAAATTATTCCAAAAGAAGATAGGACTAAAACTAGAAGTCCTTTCTTATTATTGCCTTCTCATGCCAGCTTTTACTTTATTTCCTTTTCATCATACTCATAGCCGTCTTGTCATAAGTTATAAACATTTGGAAGAGGTAGTAATTTGCTATTAGAGACAACTTACGTGTACACGTTTTATCATCTTCATCTAGTTTGAACCCAGTACCACAGCTGCACTGGTAGCCTCCGCCCTCCTCCTCACAAGCCCCTCTCTCCGCATCACAAGGAAAATCGTCTCCCGTAAGAAGGCACGGGTCTGACGTCACAAGGTTAGAACTCTCTGGATTAGATATTAACAAACACGCAGACATAGCTTACCGTTTAAATGGAGCAATATCGTGAATGTCACCCCATCACTTGGTACCAAAATAAAATTGTCATTACATGGAAAAGAAATAGCAAATAAAGGAATAATAGGCCTAGGGCTCAGTTCCTTGGAAGGTGTAATTTTGTGTAGGTTTTGGATCGCAAAAAGGGTAAATGATATTCTTGCCAAATCAAGATAGTTAGAAATGAAGCGGTTAAAAAAAAGAGAGAAAATATTTCAAAATTGTGTGATGTTTTTATTCATAGAGTCAAGAAGAGTGAAGTATCCCTGAAAAGTTCAATCTTGCTCTGTACGATAATTTAGTAATAATTTTATGATTCAAACTGGCGCTGAAACCATTTTACGATCCGATTCGGCAAGTTTACGACCCTGTTTACATGACAATAATTGTGAATCATCATGACACCTCTTGCTCGCGGTAGAGGCAAGCAATGTACCGTAGGGCACAAATTCAATGTTACGCAAAGTAGTGCGCGGTGGGCGCCACTTTTTTTTTTTTTTTAAAGGGGTAGTAGTTTATCATTTCTGGTGCCTTCATCGCAACTTTCTGGCGCCACTTCCTGAACAAACAAGCAACAAACAAAGAAATAAACAAACATACATACAAGAACAAACAAAAATACACAAAGGGGTCTCACCTGCACTTCTTCTACCACTTGCAGGTTTCATCGGGTAAGAAAAAAATATTCTCCCGACGCACTAGCAGATGCTACAAACAAGTTCCGGGTTTAAAGATAATAAAAAGTTTTGATACCTCAAAAGTTTCCCTGAACTTCCTTGTCTTGGTTTGTGTTTCACGTTAAAGTACGTTGTCTGTGAGAATTACTCGCCCCAAAGTGCTCTCATGTCTTAGTAATCATGCAATAATGGTTTCGTACCAGAGCCGTCGCCGTACAGCGTCGATAAATATTGTACGAAACCACTGACTGCGACCAGCAGCGTGCAGCCCATTGTACGCATAGCTAACTGCGACCAGCAGCCTCATACCCATAGCGTAATGGGGCTTCGCATTGTAGCATTCAGGATCATGACAGAATTAGTATCGCGGGTAAATGGCAACTTAAAATCCAAAAATTTCTTCGATTTGAAGACTTACCAATTAAGTTGAAATATTGAAAACAGGCTTCGAACAACGTTTGGTTCTGCTAATAGTCCCTTTCTTTTCGAATTGATGACTGAATGTGACTCGGTCAAGAGGACCTTGGGAGAGCTACATACACTGACTACTGCGTCCAGCGCATGCGCACACAAACATCTTATCCGTTGATGGATTTGAAATTTGGGCGCATGCAATGTGTTCGCATGCACTGGCTGTGGTATTCAGTGTATGTAGCTCTCCCAAGGTCCTCTCGGCCGAGTCACATTCAGTCATCAATTCTAACAGAAAGGGACTATAGACAGAACCAAACGTTGCCCGAAGCCTGTTTTCAATACTTCAACTTAATTGGTAAGTCTTCAAATTGAAGAATTTTTGGGATTTTAAGTTCACATTTATCCTGCGATACTAAATCTGTCATGATCCTGAATGCTACAATGCGAAGGCCGATTACGCTATGCGTGTGGGACCTCCTGGTCGCTATGCGTATGGGGCTGCTGGCCGCAGTTAATTGCATGATTACTAAGACACGAGAGCACTTTGGGGCGAGTAAGTCTCACAGTGTTAGCTATATGAAAGGTACTTTAACCTGAAACACAAACCATGACAAGGAAATTCAAGGAAACTTTTGAGGTACCAAAACTTTTTATCTTTAAGGAAAAGAGGGGAGGGGTTGCCCCGAATGGTTACACACCATATGAATTCCTATTTATGAGAAAATGTATTCGAAAATAGTTGCTTAATCAGCTAGACACTTCACATGCATGAAATCGGTTCTGGAGATGAGATTGCTGGATTGCTTTCAGAAACCAGAAATGGAAAGAGGGAAAGGATGACAATAGGCGCGGTCAGACTGGCAAAAGATCGCGAAGTTTAAGATCGCGATCTTTAAGATCTCGAAGTTTTGCCTATGTGTCCGCAAACTTCCCGCGAAACTTCTCGCGAAACTTCTCGATCTGTTTACTGGCGGTGTCTCCCAAGCGCGAGGCCATTGTCATGACGATGTACAGATGTGCATTGTTACATCACAATCACTAGCCATCGGACGTCGCACTCTTTCTTGCGCGCGTGCGAATGGCCTAAACTTCGCGATCTTAAACTTCTCGATCTTTTGCCAGTCTGACCGCGCCTAATCAATGTCAATCCAAAAAATAATCTGATAATAACAAATCATGAGGAAAGTCTTTAATAGGTTAAGACAAATCAAGCAAAATTGACAAATTGAAAATGCCATAATATATTATGAGATCATCTTCCAATTACCCAATGCCACAAATTATATATAATTTCCCTGTTTTAGCTGTTTAATCATTTTGCATAATTACATACAGTGGTCTCAAAAAAGAATAACATACTGTATGATAATATTGAACGTTCCCTTTCTTGTATTTTGATTTATCCCTAATGTTGATTTTTCTCTAATATTACTCCTAAGCGTATATCTTCACTGAAGAAATCATGCCTATAACACTCCTGTCTTGCGCTATTTCCATACCATTAGTCGCTGTCATTCGGGTTGAGATTGGTGTCGGTTGTAATTCAGTTGTACCGCCTCCTGTTGTCGTCACGGGCGGAGTAGTAACATCTATGGCCGGCAGTTCGCACACGGAGATGAATTCGTAAGTGCAGTATGTGTCCGACCAACGGTTTTTGAAGACATCTCCCCTTATCATACGAACACAAACCAAGTTGGAGCCATCTGCGATGACCTTCGGAGAGGGCTTGTAAAACCCGACTGTCTCATTAAACCAGTCTAAGATGATATTTACAAAAAATAAATAAATAAATAAATAAACAAACAAACAAACAAAAAACAAACAAAACGAATATTGAAAGGGAGATGCAATGTTACTCAGGTACTTTTACTTGAATACTTCGGTCTTCCGTAGCCAAACAGTTTATAGTAAATGTTCAAATTAACTTGCTTATTTTCATATTCCTGCATTCGAAAACATGTCAGTCAATTATATATTACACTGGCCGCTGGGTTATCTATGCAGTACGAAGAATTGCGAAATTAATCATGCTATTTTTGAATGAGAAAAGACCTTGTGAAATGATTAAAAGCACCACTCAAATTCGTTCATTTGTCTTCTCGTAAAGAATTGCGAAATTAATCATGCTATTTTTGAATGAGAAAAGACCTTGTGAAATGATTACAAGCACCACTCAAATTCGTTCATTTGTCTTCTCGTAATTTGTTAGCAAAATATTTTTCAACTTAACTTTCTTAAAGTGATCATGTAGTATTGGTTGAGACCTAATTTCAGGTTTCTAACATTTTTTGGTGAGATAATGAGAAACCTCTTATGAAATATGAAAGAGCATGTAATTCCATGAGGAATTCAACGTTTATTTGATGAAAATTGGTTTTGAAATGGCTGAGATATCCGAAACAGGGCAATTATAATAAAGTGTTGGACCCACACTTTTTTACGATCGCTTTGTTTTACTTTGTTTTGGGATGTTTCAGTCATTCCAAGCCCAATTTTCATCAAATAAACTTTGAATTCCTCTGAGAATGGTATGCTCTGTACTATATCATAAGTGTTTTATTGGTATCTCGCAAAAAGTTAAAAGCCCAGTTCTCATCCTTAACTATACTGTACCATCCCTTTAATGCAACTTTATAAGATATGAATGTGAAAAAGAACGTAGGATACATGTTTACTTTTCGCCAAGGATTTCTGTCAAATAATGCTTGAAAATAGTCTGTCTTACTCCAAAATCCCGAATTATCCGTCGTACTGTTCCAGTAAGCTTGTGAGCCGGGACACGTCCAACTGCCGTTCACACCTAGTCCTCGGCAAGCTAAGTAGATGTCATACATGCCTGGTCCCGGAGCGAAAAGATCGTTTGTGATGAGGACATTACCAATGAAATCGTTTTCTTCCATCGAAGAGATCTCGAGCATCGCAGCCCCAGGAGCTTCTGCCGCGCACTGATCGGAGTGAAACTGCCAGTTGCCGCGGGTTCCGTTGGCGGACATCTTGTAGCAACTTTCGCCGAACTCCCGCCAGTTTGTCGGACATCTATCTGTAGCCAGCGAAAAAAAAAGGGTGTCAAGTTCTACTTCTTGCTATTAATTTGAAAATATTAGTAACTGTCACTGCCATTCGTTTTCAACCATCATTATAGTCATCGGAATTTATAACAGAGGGCGTCCCTTTTTAGTTCTTCATTTTCCCCGTCTAGTTGGGATACATTTCTCACTTTGTTTCGTTTTTATTTGTCTACTTTTTTATTGGGCAAAAGGGACGTCAACATTATTTTGCTACGGATGAAATCTTATTAGTTGATATCAAAGAAATGTCTTTTTCTATTCGTAGACTCTGGCATTACACAACGCAATCATAACCATTGCAGGGATGCACACAGGTAAGCCACAGAAACAACCATGCTTTGTTTGTTTTTTTTCCTAAAGAAAGTTTCTCAAATTTACAAGAAATCGCTACAGATTCAGAAATCAAGTGGTATAACAACTTTCAACTCTGTTCCATCCCTTTGAATCATTTTGACAATTTTTGTTAGTCCCGTCCTGAAACGACATATACTGAACGCTGCACCAATGGTATAGCAGCACCGCACGGTGCAGAAAATGTTAGCTCCGAAGAAGCACTTTAAAAAGTTTTCCTATACGCCTCTACTAGAAGTGAATAAACAAATAAACAAAAAGAAACACTGTATGGGTCTCCGTTTTGTTCCATTTCTTCTCATTCCATTTTATTTTATTTCAATTTGTCCCTTATTCTCACTACAATGCAAAGACGACCAAGCATGACAAAAGGGAGACCATTAAGTTAATAACTTCAAAGTAGATATTTCGAATGTACTAAAAATACTATATTACATAAAATTGCAGCATTTCAATTCTTTTCCTGGAGTCGAATCCCATATGGCCTTTCGAAATGTCCACCCAGTAGTACACCAAACAACACGTGTTCCTCCAACCAAAATACATTGTTTGTATGCCAGCACATACCGTTGCCCGTGGTCGATCCCATCTGGGCTGTTGTGGATGCTGCGTCTGTGGTAGTCGGCTGAAATTCCGTCGTCCTTACTTGGGTTGTTGTGGCTGTGGTTGATGCTGTTGTCGTCGATTGTAACTCTGTTGTACCGCTCTGTGTCGTCTCCATTTGCGGCATGATTAACTCGCAGACTGAGATGAATTGATAGCTGCAGATAGTATCTGCCCAGCGGTTGGAATAGACATCGCCCCTGATCATACGCAGACATACCAGGTCGGATCCACTTGGGATGACCGTCAGGTTTGGCCGGTAAAACCCGACAGTCTCATTAAACCAGTCTAAATGACGTAGATAAAATGATAAACAAAAATTACTTGCAGTGTAATCTATGCAAATATTGTTTGATATTATACAGATAGAAAGACGCCGTCATAATTATGCATATCACCATCTGAATAATAACAATAGATATAATAATAACAACAATAATAATAATAATAATAATAATAATAATAATAACAATATCAATCGACAATAAAGAATAAGTATACATATACTTGTATACGTTATAAGGTAGTATATGAAGACTTTGTTCGCAAAAACCAATAAGTCCATTTTTTAAGATTTTGATGTACGGTCTCTGTCATACAGTACAAAACAATACCTTTTCAATGATATATTGGTCACTACATAATAATAAAGGTAAATTTTTGAAGGTATGGTCAAAATAAGCAAACATTTTCTTATTATTGTCTTTATTTTTCTTGACCTTTAATCGCAAATATCTCCATTTGGCAAATATGTTACCCTGCACCTCAAAACAAACAAAAAATCGCCAGACGTGAATTTTTAGTTAAGACCATATTCTGAAAGAACAGACTTTAAGCTTTAAAATGATGCATAACTCAAATCAGATGGACTCTCCTAACCTATCTATATATTGGAAAGAAAGCACAAACTCAGGAAAAGTGTGAACTGAGAAAAGAGGCTCTGAAGTACAGTGTCTATTCAAGCGCTTAATCTTTACCAAACCGTGTTGGCTGTGCGATGAATGGGACAAAAACAGGAAGTAAACCACCAGAGTAACAACAATGAAGGGATTGTCAGATTAAACTGAAATTAAGCATGCCTCATCAACCTATCCTGTCCATAATTAATGCCAACTTTCAAATCAGTAGCACTATCCTTTCAAAAGTTATTAGAGTTGAAAGTGAACAGTGTGGACAAGGTTTTTCAGAAATGAAAAAGGGATTCTAAAGACACACCTAATCACACTATTCTACCAACAATGTTCGAGATAAACTGCTAAAAAAAAACCACACATTCCTGCCCGTTTTATGATACCAAATTTTAGCATAATGTAAAAGAAGACCCCCTCTTTCAGAAAATATGAAAAAGTCAAGTTCGGCTAGGTTGACACATTTCACTTATTTTCAGTCCTCACGCAAAATCAGCGTGTGCGACTTTATGGTCCTTTTGAGGTGCACGGTCACATATGGACTTATCGGTTTTTGCGAACAAACTCTTCATATACATGTATATATATATATATATATATATATATATATATATATTTCCCATTTGTACGGATTTATATAGAATGAGATTTTATTCGCAGTATTTGGATAATTAAGAGACCCCTTGGCTTTTATTGGAAAACCATTTAGTTTATTATTGAGTAAGAAGTAACACACACATTTTGATATATTCGGATGAAGTTCCCAGAGCCGATGCTTATATATGTAATTGGTTGGAAAGTAAATACAGCTTGGTTGTTTAGGGGATTTAGATTGTAATACAAGTTGCAATGTTGAGATATAATGCTTTTTTTGATACATATGTTGTTTGTTTGTTTGTTTGTTTGTTTGTGTATGGCTCAATGTGAAGAGTTTGGTCGCATAAGCCGAAAAGTCCATACTTGCCAAATGGAGATATTTGCGATTAAAGGTCAAGAAAAATAAAGACAATAATAAAAAAAAAAATGTTGCTTCTTTTGACCATAACAGAGCATGACAGAGACCGTACTTCAAAATGTTCAAAAATGGACTTATTGGTTTTTGCGAACAAAGTCTTCATATACTACCTTATAACCTATACAAGTATATGTATATTTATTCTTTGGACTTATCCAATTAACTTATGGACTTATCGTTTTTTGCGAACGAACTCTTCATATTACACTCTGACTGTCGTGTAATTATCCCCTTTTTCTTTTTTTTTCCTCTTTGTTCTTATTACATAGAGCGGTGGCATAAATTGATTTAGATATTGAAGTGAAAATAAGATAATTTTGGCTATCATTCATTTATTTATTGTATTGTATTCTAATAATGTGATGTTTGTATTATTGATCTGCTCTGATAATGTGTATTTGTATTTTTTACAACTTATGGCATATGTGTACGGGAATGCACTACATGAGGGCTTACATGCCTAAGGGCAATAGTAAAAATTACTTTTGTGATCCCTAGCCCATGTATTGCTTCATAAATAATACTTTGTCAGACGTAATCAGTGTATTTGTGTTACTGTATCAACTGTGTTATTTTCATGTGATTATATGTTACGTTATTGTTATTGTCATTCTCGTTTGGCTGAATAAATGATAATAATAATAATCATAACAATAATAATATCTACCTGAACTATCATCATTGATGTTCAAATAAGTGATGGATGCATTTCTTTTACTTAATATCATTATTTTTCATTTTTATTGCATGGCTCCACACTAACCCATTTTCCCTACTGGTTCAAACCTTAGACTATCACGTGATATTGAAGGAAACCAAAACCCATGGAGCAATATGGATCAAGTTAAAGCAGCAAGCAGAACACATCAGTGAAAGTTTGAGGAAGATTAAACAATCGATGCAAAAGTAATGAAATTTAATAGTTTGGTGTTTAAACCACTAAGAAGACTACCTGAGTTTTTTATATCATGTACAAAGAATTTAAAGAAAATACAAAGAAAACTCAATATGTTTTCCCTTTTCTAGCGTAAGGAAAAAAGCACTTGACTATAACCGCTTTCAGAAAGCAGGGGAATTAATTATACGTAATATTATATGAGTATGATGCTGATTAATGTGTAATTTTTAAGAAAATTGATTTTGTAGAAGCCTCGTTATATATATTTTTTTTGCATTATTGTCCACAGAAAGCGTCAAAGTCTCCTTTTCCAGTCATTACAACACCAAAACTTCAAGAATGAATAACGTTTGCATCGATTCTCCGATTTTCCTCAAACTTTAACTGATATTTTTCTACAAATGTTGCTGCTTTCACTCAATTTGCATTATTCTTTGGGTTTTGCTTTTCTTTAATGTTACCAGCAACATACATGTGGTACAGCTATCCATTCCCCGCGTCGGAGAACTTGACAAAATATTGCTGGAAACCTGCGATCTTACTCCAAAATCCTGCTCTATCCGTTTTGCTGTTCCAGTAGGCCTCTGAACCGGGACACGTCCAGCCGCCGTTCACACCTAGTCCACGGCAAGCTAAGTAGATGTCATACATGCCTGGTCCTGGAGCGAAAAGATCGTCAGTGATGAGGACATTGCCGATGAAGTCATTTTCTTCTATCGAAGAGATCTCGAGCATCGCAGCCCCAGGAGCTTCTGCAGCGCACTGATCGGAGTGAAACTGCCAGTTGCCGCGGGTTCCGTTGGCGGAGATCTTGTAGCAGCTCGTCTGAAACTGGGTCCAACCGGGAGGACAGAGGCTCGCTGCATGTACAAATGTATAATTTATCGTTTATGTCTTTACACTGCTTAATGAGACGATTTTACCATGGAAATGAAATAGAAAGTCACTTTAGTGGAAGGATGAGTAAATTGGAATCATGTCCATTCACGATCCCAATAGATAGAAGTATACATGGAGATAAAACCTCTTACATATACTCCTCGTCATTAAATCATTTCCACATAAGACTTTCCTGGAAAACAATAAAAAAAAAACTGTTAAAATGAAGGAACTGCACTTTTTGAACATTACTGAATATCTTGACAGACAGACAGATTAAAAAAAAAAAAAAAAAAAAAACAGCAGTAGCGGATCGGGGGTGAGGCGTGCACTGGGCGCTGGCCCCCTTTAGTTTTCTTCAATTTCGTTTTGCTAGTCAGCTTATTAAGCCCAGAAGTGGATCCCGAACCGCTCATGGATAGGCAAATGAATAAATAAAATATGCATTAACAAGTATGTAAATACATAAAGAGATGAATAAATTACTAAGTGAATAAAATAAAATTAATAAATATATGGGAAAAGACATACAATACAGCTTATCTACGCTCTGTGATAGACTTATTATCCTTCTTTTATTATGTTTATTACATTGTACATTGAAATGTTGGTGAATTATTAAAAATGGGAATCAAACTTAAAGGTGCATTCGATTCTTTGAGTGAAGTTATTTGTAGGTATGTCACTGAAAACATAACAATGCTCTGGTTTTCACATCAAAATTGCCCCCTCCCCCCCCCCCCTCAAAAAAAAAAAGAAAAGAAACGAAAATCTTGTCTTATATTCTAATATTTTTGGGCGATTTTTACATAAAGCCTTCTGCTTACACTGTACATGGGAATCTGGTCAAAATAGGGAACGTGGAACGTGCGCATGCTTTGGTACCCTCTCCCTCGTTCATTCTTCCCGTGACAGTTTAGGAACAGGCCAAAATGTTTTGGCAAAATATGACATAGATGAATGACTGACTAATTAGACTTCTAAATGGGATGCCTTCTTATCATTAAGACTTGAATAAAGTATTGTATCTCAACAGGGCAGTTCATATAAAAGACAGTATTTTTTTTCAAATTTACTATGTATGTAATATTACCATGACATGACATTATACATTGTTCTTTTATCATGCTTAGATGAACGTGTCTCCATTGTTACGTCATTCTGCTTGGAGGTCACCGAACTTCCTGGTACTTTAACATGTTATGAGTTTGATATCTGTCTTAATACGGGGTTCACTGCACTGGAACAATAAAGACATTCAATACCCTGAAAAATCTTTTGGACCTACCTGCACTTACGAATGCTATGAAAAAAAAAAAATATATATATATATATATATATTAATGTGTAGTACAGACAGAGACAATTCCCTGAGTACAACAGCAACAAAGTACAACTTGTCCTGGTCAACTTCTTAATTGTGAACGTGCATCACAAAACCAACCAATTCGCACTCTTTGATTTTACATGAGATCTCAAAAATTGTGAAATGGGTTGACACAGTTAATTTCAAGCTTTCATTTTTTTTTTTTTTAAAGAGCTACTCTTTGTTTACAGTATTCTTAACCCTAACTAGGCCGGGGGGGGGGGGCGCCTCGGAGCCCCCCTCCCCCCCCCCCTCAATGTTCCGCGCGATGTATCGCAATTGCAAAAAGCTATCGCAGCGACATTTCATGACTTTTTTCTTTCGAGTCTCCCGCATCTGTTGACACCAAATTTGCGACGCCCGGGCGCGCGGTTCCGAAGTTACGCATAAATATGTACATGCATGTCAGAACAAAAATTGCTCAAAAACGTTGATTCGTGCACAATTTCAATGCAAACTGTGCTTACAGGCAAATTTCATAAAAGCATGATTATTTTGGTGTTTTATGGAATAAAATCAATGAATAACATATTTTCTTGTTCGGAGCGATGTCGCGGACAAATTTCATCGAAAAACAAGGAAAAACATAAAGTCGGAAAAAAAAGAAATTCATAATAAATTCCAAAAAACAATAAAATACTTCAGAATTTTTTCTGATTTCACAATTTTTTTCATTACATTTGCTAAGGACACTAAAAAGAATATTTACACCAAGAAAATGTGCTTGTTTTGAGCCTTATTTTGTGATTTATACCAAATAGTCTGATTTTATGCGCTCGCGCGGTCGACGGCCGAGATATGGAGATGGGGGGGGGGGGGCCTGGGAGCCCCCCCCCCCCCCCCCTGCTCTATCAACTACCTAAATAGCCCGGCCTAGTGAGGGTTAAGTTTGAGATCATAAAATGAATGAGAAAGTGTGTTTTCAGCAATTTTTCTACCATTTTTTTGTAAAAGTAAAATCAGGGAGGTCCCTGTTCATTTCTTGAAAATCCTTAGCACACTCTTCACTTTTAGCTTTGACAACTTTTGACAGGATAATGCTACTGCTCTGAAAGCTTGGATTAATCTGGGACCGAATATGTTAATAAATCGTGCTCAACATCAGCTTGATCTGATTATACCTTCATTGTTGTTGATGCGGTAGTTTTCATCATGTTTTTGTCCCATTCATCGCACAGCTAACACGGCTTGGTAAAGATTAAGCGCTTGATTAGACCCCGTACTCTAGAGCCCCTTTTTCAATTCACACTTTTCAAGAGTGTATGCTTTCTTTCCAATCCTTCGATAGGTAAAGAGAGTCCATTTGATTTGGGTTATACATCATTTTAAAGCTTCGAGTCTGCTCTTTTAGGATCTGTCCTTTACTAAAAATTTAACTCATTCATCACTGTTCATTTCAGGCACTTCCGGGGGTAATTAGGATTTATCATTTGTACACAAGATGAGTCCATGCATAAGCTACAATTTCCCATGTCAAACTGAATTTGGCCAAAAATTGGACTTGGGTCGTTTTTATATTCTGGTCTTCAATTGTGTTTTAACGTTGTCCCGTATAAATGCAACAGTGCGCTTAGAAACATCGTTAAAAAGCGCCATATCAATGCAATAATCATTGTCATTATTATTATTATTATTATTATTATTATTATTATTATTGGTATTAGTATTATTATTGTTACCATTATTATTATTATCATTATATTTTCTCACTACTGTATGGCAAAGCTAATTCACAAACAAGGGAACAAAGGAGAGATTTAGAAGAAAAAAAAAGAACAAACAAAACAGTATCAACAAAAACCAAGAAACCCATGCCAAGAAAAAACAACAACAAACAAACAAAACTCGCCTTGAGAAGCACTTGGGCTGTTACAACTAACGCTAGGTGGGCCTACTGGGCAGAGCTCCCAACGAAGGCTTGGGTCCGTTGTATAGCACCATGCCGATGACGTTGAGTCTGGATTCCTGCAGTAGTTGTGCTCGCCGAGACCTGCGTTCGGATAACGTTCTGATGTTTTCGCGTGAGTATGCGGAGACTGCTCGGTCCACATCTGGCAGGGGATGCCACTCAGGGTTTGATTGATAACGCCGCGGTAGTCGGAGGCGTCTTCCAACACATAGCATTCGCTGGGTACTGACAAACGTGATCCGAATGCCAAAAACAGGCAGACAAACAAACAGACAGACAAACAAACGTACATTAGTGGCATCCTATGCTTCAGGAAAGGATATATGTTTATGAAAACCTTGAACCAAAATATCAACATTTTATTATGAAAATAGTTGAATATTGAATGACATACTATAACATTATATTGGAGAGAAACCTTTTGAACCCATTGACTTGCAATAGCTTCACTTCCCATTGCAGTATACAAGCGTTTTGTTAAATATACTATATTGTAGAAAATCTGGCCTAAGAACATATCATGTAAAAAAAAAAATACATACATTACCACATGAGGAACATTGTCTATGGGTATGAAGAAAAAAAAATGACTACAACAAAAGGATCCTAAAGTCGCTGACGGCTGAGGCGACAAAATCGAGTAAGAAGTCACCTCATCAAAATCGGTCAAAACAATCGGATTTCTGTGTTTGGCATAATTTTCTAGTCTAATGTTTTGTCTATCATCTGCCGAAATATCGAAGCTAAATGATCAAACGAAAGGCAAGAAATTAGCGTTTTGTTTGCCATGATTTTCCAACATTCAACGTTACAGAAACGTGTCCGAAGATTTGGATTTAGCGCCACAACTAGACTCCACCCCTAGCAACGAGGGAGTGATCTTATTGATCAGTACGTGGCGTCCTGATTATTGATTGGTCGTGCATAGACCGCTGGCGCTGAGCTTGAATGAACGTCATGGAGGTCTCTACTAGCATACCTTCTATTTTCAAGCGGTGAAAACTGTCTCGCCTCCCCTTGATCATGTTAGCGTCGGAAGAAAAACTTTCAAGACGTTTTTTTCTCGAAACACTGATTTCCTTAACCACTTGACATGCGCTAAAAAACAATCATCGATATCTCCACAACCGAGTACTTTTATGAGTTGCGGTATATATAAAATTAAAGAAGAAGAGTAAGGGAATAATATCATGTCATTTTCACAAAGTTTTCCTCCCCGACTTTTGGATGCTGTAGCGGGTCTCGGGGCCTTACACCTGTTCATGTGAATAGAAACGAGGGTGAGAGAGAAGGGGAAAGGACTTCTCTTACGAAGATGTATGAAGAGTTGGACTAAAATATAAATGCTCATGTTTTGTCTTCAAGTACTGCCATTTGCTTACTGTTTGTTAACATGTCTATTACCGGGGAGGCAAAATGGAATAACTCTTTTCAATAACAACGGATGTAAAAGTGACAATGCTGTATCTTTGATAAGTAGACGTTAAACAAAAATATCCGACCAAAAATATTAACACTAATACTAATATATATATATATATATATGATATCGATATATAATAATGTGCGTGTGTGTGGTGTGTGTGTGTGTGTGTGACCCTGCACCACAAAACCAACAAAAAGTCGCCAGTTATGAGTAATCTGGCAAATTCTGAAAGAGCAGACTCTAAGCTGCAAAATATTGTATAACTCATTTCAAATAGATATTTCTAACCTGCATAAATTTTAGAAAGAAGGTCCACATTCTGGGAAAGTTTGACTGAGAGAAGAGGCTCTAAAGTACAGGGCCTATTCAAGCGCGTAATATCTACTAAGTGGTGCTACCTGTGCCACGAATGGGACAAAAACATGATGTAATTCACTGTAGCAACAACAATGAAGGGATAATCAGATTAAGTTGAAATTAAGTGTGCTCTATCAACCCCTTTCGGTCCATGATAAATGCCAACTTTCCAAGCAGTAGTGCTATCTTTTCAAAAGTTATTAGAGGTGAAAGTGATGAGAGTGAAAAAGATTTTTTCAAGATGTGAAAAGGGGCCTCTAAGAAAAACCTGATTGCACTTACTATACCAAAAAGGGGGATGTAGAAGAACTGCTGAAAAAGCACTCTCCCATTAAATCTATGATCCCAAACTGACGATAATGGAGAAGAGGAATAGCTCTTTTAGAAAATTAATTATGAAAACCTCAAAATTGGCTTGGTTGACCCGCTTAACCTTTTTTGAGTCTTCATGTAAAATCAAAGAGTACGACATTTTGTTCGTTTTGTGATGCACGGTCTCATAATCCTTTATTCCTACTGTACAATATTGCTCTTGAAACTCACCTTCGCAGCTCATTCCGTCAGAGCCAATTTCGTACCCTTCTTCGCAGGTGCACTCATATGAAAAGCCATCAAAAATACACCCTCCGTAGAGAATGTCACAGGGAAAGTTCTCTGTAGTAACATTGCACGGGTTGGACGCATATTGAGAAGCCACTGTCGTAAAAGACGAAATACAACATAAAATACGGTCAATAATTGCAATGTACTTGGTCTGACCCTTCTAGTACTATTTTGTTAACGGCAGATTCTGGAAAATCCCATTCCAAACTTCAGAATAATATACAACGCAATACAAATAGATTTGTCCAAACCTACTTAGATAATGATCCGAAAGTACATATGAAGAGTTTGTTTGCAAAAACCGATAAGTCCATATTTGCCAAATGGAGATATTTGCGATTAAAGGTCAAGAAAAATAAAGAGAATAATAAGAAAATTTTTGCTTCTTTTGACCATAACTTCAAAAATGTACCTTTATATGTAGTGACCAATATATCATTTAAAAGGTATTATTGTGTACTTTATGACAGGGACCGTGCTTCAAAATCTTCAAATATGGACTTATCGGTTTTTGCAAACAAACTCTTCATATCCTGGGGGAAATGGTTACTGAGAAAGAAGGCTTTGAAATTTGAGTCTATTGAACAAGTTTTTGGAAAAGATAACGTGATAAACCCCATCAAGCTAAGAAATGAACTGAATGAGACACAGATCAGGATGCAAATATTAAGGGGAACCACACTGAAAAGATCACAGAATAAAGCGTTAATTCTGCACACTATGTTACTCTATTCATGACTGGAACTAACTTTCAACTAGAAGCATTTTTCAAAAGTTATCACAGTTGAAAGTGATGAATGTGTCAACGTTTTTGTTTTGTTTTGTTTTGTTTTTTTTACAAAAAAGGGGACCTCCAAAGCATGCCTTATCAATCAATCTGTTCTAAAAAGAAACTTTGTAGAAAAACGCAAGGGAATAATTTTTCTTCTATTTGTTGATCCTGAGGTAAAGAATTTTGTAGAAGAAAGAAATGTTCTTTCAGAAAAGTTTAAACTCGAAAATTGACTAAGGTGAACCGTTTCACAGTTTTTCAGTCTTTGCACGGAATCTTGGCATGCCACTTCATTGCAGATTTTCTGGTGTACAGTTACAAATAACAACTGTCTCTTCCTCATCATACTAAACAACAATTAACAGCTTTGTGATGATTGCAGAGATTTATACAATGAATCGACGATGTACATAAAACAAAGTAATCTTATCATGTAGGGTTTAACTTGCTATGTTCGCCGACTGGCTCTTTAGTATTACACGAACTAAGAGATTACCGAATCAAATTTCTGTCACCATGTTTCCTTTCTTTTACTGGAGCAACATTGTTTTGCCTGAGCTTGCTTATCTACAGGCTAGGTCAAGTTCGCCTGGATTACCAAATGAGAGTCTTGATTGTTATATTTTTAATAGCAAGTAAAGCATTTGTTTTTATCTTCTGCCTGTGCACATACATGTTCTAGTTACTTTTATCATTGGAGGACAGACACTACTTTACCTTTAGGTCTTATTGAATAAAGATATATAAACTGATAAACCAACGGATGTTTATTACCAAAATGCAAACATGGGAGGACAGGACAAATGTAGTTGAATTATGAAAGAAAATTCAAATACACATACAAAGATGTACATTATGCAGAAATACGATAAAATAGATTGTCTCCGAGATCATAAGCCAGTAAACTTCTACCAATTTATATCATATTTGTAATCCATGCCCATATCAAAGACTTCAATAATATACGTAAAATTATCTACTAAATTTTTCGTTTGGGTTTCTTTGTTTTTCTTTCTTTTGTTTGTTTGTTTAAGATTACACTGGTTACCAGAAAGATGAAGAGCAGAGAACGTCCACATGAAGACAGTAGAAGACATGAAGGCCATTTCCCCGCATTCATCTGGTTGAAATAACAGAGATATTTATTTTGTAATTTGTGTTATGTAAGTTTAGTGTTTAAAATGGGTTTATGACATGGTTGAAAAAACGATACATAGATATCTTATGACATCTCAACAAGCACACAATCATTTGTTTAAAAAAAAAAGAAATCCAAAGGAAAGCAGGTTCATTTTCATTTTGAGAAAAAGATGAATTTTGATGTCGCTTCGGTAATAACATTTATTCATTTGTATCAATCCAAATCAATGAGAAGGGACTGTATACCACTAACACGCGTCTGACGAATACAATACATTGATGTCTTTGGCAGGATGTAAAAGCGTAGTTTCTATAGATCTTCAGAGATATATCATGATCAGACTGAGGATAATGCGCAACACACCATTCATTACAAAGTAATGATTAGCATTGTCATTCGAAGGAGAATGGGAAGAGGAAGATAAAACAAATCCGATCACTTTCTAACATGAACAAAAAACAAAAACAAAAACGCACAAACAAACAAATAAGCAAACGCGAAATGTTAATAGATTCTAAAAATATGGATAGAATTCCCCGCGCTTTAATTGTTCTTTGTCAGTAGTACAATGATGAATGTACACTAAAGCCCTGTATTAAAATGAACTTCTCTGTGAGTGAATATGCTTACCTGTTTGACTGTTCTATTGATATCCACACGATTCCGATGTCTACTCAAGGCATTTATATGCGCATGGTATACAGCGCGAAGCAACAATCATGGTGATCTCTGGCCTTTCACTTAGCCATTCCACCTTCCCCGATTGTTGAAATGCATCTTTGGTACCAGCACTTTTAACGACTTCTTATTATTCTGCTCCGTTCACTCGCTCGTGCCTTGTGTCATGACAATAATAATCGTACACATTTGTCATGGACTATTGTAATGTTATCAGCGTATGTGCAGTGCACAAATCAACACACACACACACACACACACACACACACACACACACACAAAATGAAGTTTAGAGTTGTCGATTTTGTCAAATTGATATCTCGACTGTGATTTGCCGATAGCACAACAATAGGGATTAACAAATGAAGCAGCCGCAGACGGGTTACGCCATTTCCTGACCCACTTTATCTAACACACTCTTTCTGACACACTTTTTTTGCCATTCACTTTGTACACGAGGCAGTTTTCATGAGACGGCCTCTGTTATTGGCTACTGTGCTAATGAATATTCAAGACTATGGTATGGCTTGTCGAACGTCGCGCTCAAAGCCGGCCAATAAGAGGCGGCCAGGAGCTGGTGAGCTGGAGGCGCGCGGCAATTTCTAACCTCATCCACGTGTAGGCCTTGCTACTACGTGCGCTTCCAGTACCCTTGGGCCTCTGTGTAATCTGTAATTTCGTGCCTGCCTAGTAAGTCGGCAGTGAACTTGGGCGCGATCTTCCCTACGGCACGATCTACACGCGAAGGGTATTCATACGTCATTGAAAAACTGCCTGTGTCATTCCCACGACAGGAGGGATGATGCATGTACACTTGTGGGAATGTGCACGAAGTTGACTCAGTACAGCACTATTCATGTGAATTTTATGAAAAGATATAATAAACTGTGAAGGAATTATGAAAAAATAGCTAATCTATTTTAGAATAAAATCGTAATCGATCTATGCTTAGATAACCTAATTCAAATTGGCAGAGACATAGAAAAATATTTGTTTTACAATCGTGATACGTTCAACTACTCATCTGTGCTGAAATCCGCATGTCTGCTCCACACATGTTATCGCTATCGCTCAAACTTCGATCGCGGTGCCGGTGGTACGTGGCTTGTGTGTGTTTACAACATGTGTGCATATGGAGGAAGCATGGGGCTGAAAAAACAGCACCACGTGGTGAGTTAAAAAAACAAATCGGACGTAAGAAGTCTTACATTCAAGAGCTAAACAGACAAATAGCGAAATCAAAGTCCACTGAAAAGGTCTTGACACTGTAATGTATGTTCCAAATTCATGTCTGGCTTAGTTTCGAGAGAATTTTCTGCACTTGTGAAAGTTTTCTTTGCAAGAGATCAGGAGTGAGATCGGTGAAGTAGCTAAACGTGTACTCTATGTGACCGTTGCATGCATGCGTGCACGTGGCTGGGAGAGTGCGGCAAGAACGCTAGGAATGCACCACCAGCAGGTACGGTGGGCTGCAAATTCTTGGGGCAAAATTAGACTTCATTGTTCAGCCCGTCTAGTATTTATAATATATTCATGATAATTCTAATTCTTCATGAAATCACCATAAAAATACTTCATATATTCATAATACATTTTAGAAGCGTAATATGAAATATTTTGACTTTTTTTTTTGCAATCCAAAGAAAAAAATATTTTGAATAAAAATTAATAATAAATGATAGTTCTTGACTCAAGTCTAAACTTCGTGCGTCTTCTTGCAGTTACCCCGCAGTTGCCCATGGATACGACGCATAAATAATCAGCTGTTTGCTGAGTCATTCCTACCCTACTGCCTCTGTTCAAATTGAGAGCGATTGTGATTTTATCGGTGGCATTTATAGTTTCATGACCTAATCCAATAAAACTAGACAAATGTAAACATCAAATTTGTGACAGTTTTTGTCAGAATTCTCTATCAATATCACTTGTTGCCATGACGATAGTTTTCAGATTTCACTAGCTTCATTATCGAAGCTGTTCTGAGGCTGTTGGACATTTGAAAGAACTGCTTTGTAAGAAATCACCTTTCATTTATTATTTATTTTCACGCACAAGAATTTTGATGACGTACATAATCTTTTAAAACTATTCTAATGTCATAATATTTCATGATGGTATGTGTTCTGTCTTTACATGGCAAGATGGGATTTTTTTTCTTCCATCCAGGGTCAAACTAAGAAGGAAGTGACAGGAAGGAAACCAACACGATAGGGAGGAAATGAAAAGGATAGAATGAAACACCTGCTCAGCGGGCTCTTTTTTATTGATTTTTACAATGGTGAATGCAGTACATCAGAATTTAAGTACAGTTCTAAATAATTTATTATTTGAAAAATGAGCAAAGAAAGTGGGATATCATCGAGTTCTAAATGAAAACTAAATTAGCATCGCCATTTAGATCTAATATTTACTAAAGAGTAGCCCTGGTGCAACCTTTTTATATTGTCAAGCTTTTGGTTGAGTTTCTTTAGAGAAACGAATTTTTGGAGCACTCACCCAAGTGAACAACCAAAAGGTTTTAAAGAAAATGATGAAATGCAGGTCTCTAGACCACTCCTGTGCATGAGCGAGCAACAGCCCCCGTGGACAGTGTCACTCTCGTCCTTGGCCTAGGCTAGGCTACTCGTGTCGTTCTCGCCATCATCAACGTCATGGTCACACGAAATAAACTGCATCATCAAAAGGGTTCGTATATCATCACCAGAATCATTATGATCATCATCACTATCATCTCAACCACAGCAAAACCCTGAATATCATTCCCACCATAGTCACTCCCAGCTCACAAAAAACACATCTTGATCAGCAAACGTACAGACATCGCAGACTTTGTAGCTAACTACGTTAGACTTTAGATCAATGTTAGTTGTACACAAAATGAAACGGAGGTGGAAAACTAGTAATGAATACATGGAGATCATCAACGATGGCATTTTACAGTAGAAAAAAATACACTGAACATCTTGCACCGCAAAAAAATTTGAGGTAAAAAACTACGTTGAAGAAAACTAGGGTGAAAACCCGCTGCTTGGAAGGCGAACAATGAAGATACTGTACGGTAAAAATGCACACGAAAAACAAACGAGTGGGTACCACACAAAGTATGACTGCTCTCGCACATACTTAGATAATCTACATCGTGTTCAATACAAAAACTCAACAAACACTCGAACAAAAACTCACCTCTAAATTGTTGCAAACGAGATAATCACTTCAAAAATGGGGAAAAAACACTTGTGGTAATACGACTGTACTCTAAGAATAACAGAGATAAGATGATACGAAAGCAAAAGAGAGAAAAAGAGAGAGAAATGGACAGGAGACCTGCAGAAGTTCTGCCACACTCACTGACACTAAAACGCAATTCGACACACACACGCACACAGGTAATCAGATATCGTCATGGACCCCCTTGAGGAGATCGATATCACGATACCACGCGTAAGTCAATAGCTAAAAGCCAATCACAGACACAGAATCAGACCGAGTGACTCATTATGAAAAAGAAATCGTAAGGCTGTTGAATATTCATTAGCACAGTAGCCAATAACAGAGCCCGTCTCATGAAAACTGCCCCGTGTACAAAATGAATGGCAAAAAAAGTGTGTCAGAAAGAGTGTGTCAGATGAAGTGGGTCAGGAAATGGCGTAACCCGCCGCAGACGGATGAAACGAAAATCAAGTTACAGTTAATATATTGTAAGGAAAGATTATCTGCTTCCTATTAGTGGGCAGGAAACGTCCGCTATCAGTTAGAGTGTATAGATGTACTCCAATCAACACTTTGCACCACACAACACACATCACACCGATTTAGTCTGACAGGTAGAAGAACAGCTTGAGAAGAGAGGACGCAGCATCTTCCAGACACTACAGCAAGTTCATTATTGGCTGTGTACGTTTCTAGTCCCAAACTATTCCAGACTCACAACTTTGAATCTTTAGACGGATCCAAGAATATCTTTCTACAAAGAGTCGGTATTATACCCTTCAGCTGTTTACATCTCCTTGTTTAATATAGGGCTTTTTACACTTGTGTTTCTTAACCCCGGACTTTCTCTGACCCAGGACTATCGTTAGTTTCGTACCAATTTTTTCAGCTTCTTACACTCGCCAATTAGTCCCGTTCTATCTCTTGTCCGGGGCTAAAGGGAAGACTGACCTTTTTTACGCTCGTATTTCTTAGCCCCGGACTTTCCAAACCACATGAATATTCATGATTACGCTGTGTACTGTACACGTACACGCACGCACAGGCAGCACTTGATTACCTCGTTTCTGATTGGTCAGTGAGGGTCGGACTTCGTCTCCGTCGCTTAGCCCAGGATTATTTTTTCGTTCTGTTTACACTCACTTGCTTGGCACCGCAATTGCGGTGCTAACCCTGCTATTTTGCAGGGCCAGACAGTACGGTACTATCGGTGGGGCTAGCCCACTTTGGCAAAAACAAGTGTAAACAGAAAGTGGGCTAAGGATAGTCCCGTACCAACGGTGGGGCTAAGCCCCCCCCCCCCCCTTAGCCCCACCGTTGGTACGGGACTAATCAAAAATTTACAAGTGTAAAAAGCCCTTATGTGGTATACATCACTAGGCCTGGCTTGTGCAGCACGCCATCAAGAGCCAAGAGAGTAAAGGTACTGGGCCAAGGCTGAACCTAGGTATAGGCCACTTCGTCCTTGACCTAATTCGCTAGGGGCAAGTCGAGGGCACAGACTTTACTGGAAGAACAGGTCAGATAAATAGAGTAAGGACAGTGGTCACTGGATTTCTGCTTTAATACTATCAAAGTCCGTAACAAGATCTTATAGAGAGTTCAACATTTGCAGTGATGTCTGGCCACCCCAGGAAAATAATATTGTTGTCAGCTGGTCGTGCTGTAATATAATTATATACATTTATATATTATATATATATATATATATATACATGTATATATATATACATATACATATAACAATGGATGAGAATTTTGAACGATGTACAATTGCCAATTTTCGCACCGTATGTCATTCTTTCCCTTAGAACACTCCAGGATGATCTAAGAAACCAGATTTTTTTTTTTCATGTCATCTTAAAGATTGGTAAATTTCCTTTCAGGAAATATATGGCTTGGTTGACTTTTGCCTGATATTTTTCATTTGACAAGGACTTAAAGGGTAAAAATACGGTAAAAACGCTTTTTTCACAGTAATTTTTGTTTTTCAAACTAATGATGTCTATTTTTAAGCGTACGTGGCATCTATTATCTGACCATGTTCTGGATCTGACATATCATGGGTATGAACCACAAAATTATAAGAACTTTATAAGCACGTATAAAATCACAGAGAACAAGTGAAATATCAAAATCCTAAACAGAAGAACGTCCGTGATGCTTTTATTTCTATCGCTGCTGCAAATTCTACTTTGTTGTCCCAATTGTAATGTATACGAAAATTTGGTGTTCCACCTAATGAACATATCCTGCAAAAATTGTACGTCTGCTGACTGTACATGGGATGTAATATTCTTTTATGCAAAATTATACTCAGTTTTCGTCACGGACGTGCTTCCGCTATTTTCTAATAAAGATCGTATCCCATTAAACGTTATTGGCAAAACAAGCTGTATTGTTCTGAGTCGTAATCAACTAAGATCTAGCCACATGATAATATGTTTGTTTTGAGTTTCTGTCCATCCTTTGTCAAATAGGAAACGAAATTATATGTTTAGACGAACCTCCGAGAAAAAAAAAAAGAACGTCCGTGATGATTAAAACGTTTTCGAGTGGGACACCATCTTGCTTTGATGACGAAGGTGCATCTCTGCCCCCCCCCCCCCCCCCCAAGGAAAAACGCAGTATCTAACATTTTTGGCGATTTTCACTTTTATGCATAAATATAGTCAGTGGGCAATCCTTCTTCCTATGACATATTCAGATTTTTGAAAAATTGTTTAGAAAGCCACTTTTCCGTAACTGCCAAGCGCAGTATCTACACTTAACTTGCACTTTCCCCAAGGAAAAACGCAGTACCGGTATCTACATGATGAATATTTCCCCAAGGAAAAACGCAGTATCTACAAAGCTAGTCTTAATTACCAGACACTGTTATTAGGTGATCCGAGTATCCTCTCGGATCACCTATTGTATCTGTACGGATTCTTTCTTCTTCTTCTTCTTCTTCTTTCTTTATTTCTCCCCAAAAGTTGTGCAGAGGTTAGCTCAGAAAGTGCTATGTCTATCAAGTTCAAACTTATACCATGTATGTATCGTGTCCCAAAGACGGCAATCAAACTAAAATCAAAGTGATCAGTCGACCGTGACGTCACTATGACGTCATTATATGAAAACACATTCTCAATCATATCTCATTAATGGAATTGAGTTTTTCAATGAAATTTGCGTCACATATATTTCAAGTTATGCGCATTTTACTCATATTCTCAAAAATTACATTTTCTCTTGATACGTGCGCGTACGCGCGCGTTGAAATATTTGTATGCTCAAATCGAGCTCAAATTTTTTTTGCACACGTTTCAGACCATTTAGAGCATTTTTTGAAAAATTGAAAAAATCGGACGGACGCGTACGCGCGCGCACATATACGCACGCACAGCTCATATGCAATAGAAATTTTCAGTTTTTTCACACGGATCGGATGTCCAAAATGTCAAGGAATATTTCTACCAAGTTTCAAGTCGATCCGACTCAATATGACGTCATACGGGCCCGTCAAAGTTGAAATTCCGCGCGCGCGTCAATGGCGATATACAGTGCAACTATGCCAAAAAATTGCCAATTTTAAATCCGATTTTACTCGTCAGGATGGACGGTGACCCCCCATTTTCTTTACATATTCTAAAAGCTGATGAGTTGTACATGTCATTTCATGGGTTGGCGATGCTGAAAAAAATGATTAAAAGATATCAAATTTCTTAATAAAGTAAAAAAAGTAAATTTTCAAAATGACGTCATCAAATTTCAAGTTCACTCAAGCGTATCTCACTTATTCTTCAATTGATTTTCGTCCAAATTTCAATATGTTGTAGCTTATTAAATGGTCTTTCAGTCATATAATAACAACATTTTGATTAGATGACAGCATCATCTCGTAAAAAGGGATTGAAAGTGATCTTGTCAAATTTGACCAGTTTACGTGTTATCTCTATGGGAGTGCAGTTTTTCTGGAAATGAAAACTGACATGACTATTTTTATCGAGCACTAGCTCACTTATGCTTCGGTGAATTTCTCCGATATTTTAGTAGGTTGTAGCTGAGACTTTGGGCTATCGTTATGTGCCCTTCGTTTTTTCATAAGGAGTCGGCATCACGTCCAAAAACTTGGTTGAAATTAAAGCTTATCTTCGATGTATTGAAATATTTCTTTCTTTCTGCAACTTTCTTTGCAATAACTCAGGAAAAACAGCCCCTATCACCACCATATTTTGCACATGTTTAGTTCATGTCACGTACATTATTTCACAAAATAACAACTACTTGATCAGACGCCATCTTGGGTGTGTAAATTAGGGTCAAAGGTCATAAATGTTTCATCCTGTATCTTGGTGAATACATGTCCTATCTTTCCCATATTTTGCACACGTAAAAACCATGTTACAAGGATCATTTCACAAAATAATCATTTTTGGCTCAGAGGTCATCTTGTCTGTGCAAAGTGGGGTCAAAGGTCATATGTACTTCCTCCTGTATCTTCGTTATGACGTGTTATCTCTATGGGGGAATTTTTCTAGATGTGAAAATTGACATGATTGTCTTTATCGACGACTAGCTCACTTACCCTTGGGTGAATTTCTTCCAGATTTTAGTATGTTGTAGCCAATTTAATACTCTTTAAAATTTGTTCAATCAAAATTTTAATCGGATGATGTCTTCACCTCGTGAAAATGGATATAATGTAACCTTGTCAAATTTAACCAGTTTACGCGTTATCTCTATGGGAGGGAATTTTTCTGGAAATGAAAATTGACATGACGGTCTTTATCGAGTACTAGCTCACTTATTCTTCGGTGAATTTCTCCCAGATTTTAATATGTTGTAGCTGAGACTTTGGGCTATTGCCATTATTCCCTCCATTTTTTCATACGAGGCCGAGATCACGTTCAAAAACTTGGTTGAAATCAAACTTATCTTCGATGTATTGAGATATTTCTTTCTTTCTGCAACTTTCTTTGCAACAACTCAAGAAAAGCAGTCCCTATCATACCCATATTTTGCACATGTTTAGTTCATGTCACGTACGTTATTTCATAAAATAACAACTACTTGATCAAACACCATCTTGGGTATGTAAATCAGGGTCAAAGGTCATAAATGTTTCATCCTGTATCTTAGTGAACACATGTCCTATCTCTCCCATATTTTGCACACGCAAAGACCATATTACAAGAATCATTTCACAAAATAACTACTTTTTGCTCAGATGCCATCATGTCTGTGCAAAGTGGGGTCAAAGGTCATATGTACTTCTTTCTGTATCTTCGTTATGACGTTTTATCTCTATGGGAGGGAATTCTTTTATATGTGAAAATTGACATGATTGTCTTTATCGAGCACTAGCTCACCCTTTAGTGAATTTCTCCCAGGTTTTAATATGTTGTAGCTGAGACTGTGCGCTATCGAATGTGTGCCTTCGTTTCTTCATACAATGTCTTGATCATGTTAAAAAACTAGGTTGAAATTAAAACTTTTCTTCGATGTATTGAGATATTTCTTTCCTTCTGCAACTTTCTTTGCAATAACTCAAGAAAAACAGCCCATATCACCCTCATACTTAGCAGATGTTTAGTTCATGTCACGTCCATTATTTCATAGAATTACAACGACTTGATCGGACAACATCTTGGGTATGTAAATTAGGATCAAAGGTCATAACTGTTTCATATCTGTTTCTTGGTGAATACCTGTCCTATCTTTCCCATATTTTGCACACGTATAGACGATGTCGCAAGAATCATTTCACAAAATAACCACTTTTTGCTCAGATGCCATCTTGGGAGTGTAAAGGTGGGTCAAAGGTCATATGTATTTGTTGCTGTATCTTCGTTATCTAGTGTATACAGAATTTAGTACCAAGGATGGCAGATATGACTCCCTTTTCTAAATGAGAATCCAAACATCACACGGCCAATCTCTCTGAATACA
Source organism: Diadema setosum (assembly GCF_964275005.1). Classification (NCBI taxonomy): domain Eukaryota; kingdom Metazoa; phylum Echinodermata; class Echinoidea; order Diadematoida; family Diadematidae; genus Diadema; species Diadema setosum. The sequence goes on from NC_092687.1 coordinate 35,667,398, forward strand.
GATGAAACCTGTATGGTCATGCGTATTGCGATCAGGACTCGAATCATTGAAAAAAAAAAAAATCGGATCACCTTAATTTGTCAGTGATGACAAATTACAATCTCTAGTTTATATATGTGAATACTTTGCCGGTTGTTCTGTAATTTGAACGTAAATTACTTTCTTTAGATATACTTGCTCAATAATAAGACATAATGTTCAAAATATCTAACCGAAACAATACTGATTAGTAAATATTTTGATGAGATCGTGATCCTAATATAAAACACAGTGTGTGATTAAGACTAACCGAGTGCACATTAAACAATACAACACAACACTGATAGCAGCTTGCAGCTAGCTGCACTGATGCTGTGCAGCAGTCAGCACAGGGCCCGGCTAGTCAGCATACAGTGGGAGTGTGTACTTGGAATAAAACAAAATGTTGTCGTGGGGAAAATTACTCGTGAGCCTAGCCCTCAAGAAAAATTTATCTGCAGATAATGAGTAAGTAATTCAAAACTATTTCAATATTGAAAGAATAAAGCTGATTGTTTGTCACACGAAGCGAAGTAAACACAAATGCATGTTTGTCACACGAAGCGAGGTAAACACAAATGCATACATTTGTGTTTACTTCGCTTCGTGTGATAAACGATCAGCTTTATTCTTTCATATTCTACCTCAATGATGAACATTATCCGTACTATAACTTGTTGTGAAGTAACTTTGTTAGGCCTAGACCCTTGTCAAAATTCCTCAGGCTCCGAATCCGAAAGTTTCGTCGAAAGGCAATAGGGTCCTAGATCTATTGTGTTGTATCGGATAAACGTCAGGTTATGTAACATGTTACACCCTCCCTTAGATCTAACGTTAGGCCTAAGTCTAAGTCTTTTAGACTTGTCTAGACAGTAACGTTTGAGTCTTGCGTCTCTTTTCTAATGTTAGACTTAACGTTAATCAGAACTTTCAGGGTCCGTATTCCGAAAGTCTAAAGAAAGATCTAGTGTAGGACTTGAATAGGCCTACTCTAGAGCAGGCCTGTAGTAAGAAGTCTAAAACTTAACCACTTTTTAGAATCCTAAGTCTAGTAAAGTGTCAATGTTCAATTATCTACTAGATACCATACTGTCTTAAAATTACATAGGGCCTAGATCTAGTTGACAATAGATTAGGGTCCATGTGAAAAATAGGTACCCACGGTAAATGGACAAAATAGAGACAGTTAAGAATAAGTTGTATTTTAATTCTTATCGGATCTAGACAGTGTCTAGACCCTAGTGAGACTGGGTTGCGTAAAATGCATGCATGATCCCATGCTGCATGCTACATAATGTAAGTAAAAAAAGTTAGGCCTACATTACAAATTTACATGACGTTAAAACTTAAACTTAGGTTCAATCCAGAAGGAATAGGCCTAGAGAGCGGATGTCACTTCATTCTAGACCGGTTCTAGATGTATTTTCTTTTTCTAATCAAAGAGTCCTGGCTCGTGTAGGGCTTAAACCTTCTGCAGTTCTAACGTTAGGCTATTTTTTTTTTTCCCTGTGAGCATCGTGCATGTATATAGCCTGAGGCGGTAGACTCGTGTAGCCTGCTACGTAGCCAGCCTAGAATAAACGATATAAAAACTACACCTAGGGCCTAGTCTAGATCGATCTAGGTCCAGACATCCGATTTAGATTTATTTTGGTCTAGACAGAATGTAACCTAGACTGTACAGATCTAGATCTAGTATTCTAGATGCTAGTTAGCGGCTAGGCCATGTAGCATCACATTACAGCCCTGGCAAACTTCATATAGAGGTAAACACGTAACGTTTCTATCTACAGCAAGATCGGTCTGGGATATCGTAAGCAAAACGTTCCAAGAACGATCTGTTAGTTAATAATCATATGAAGCCTGCTCTGTAATCAGGGCATAAATGGGGGGGGGGGTGGAGGATGCATCCCCCAGGGCCAGAGAATACTTGAACAATGATGTAAACATGCATACATAATTATGGCAGAAGATTAATCCTGGTCATTCCGCTGTAGATACTGCGTTTTTTCTTGGGGAAATTCGTTCCATTGTAGATACTGCGTTTTTCCTTGGGGAAATCAGTCAGTTGCGTGGGGTTTCCCCAAAGTATCTACATTTTCATCAATAACTGAAAAACAAAACAAAAACATAAAATGATATTTTCCAGGAAAATTGGTAGCTAGATAGACTAAAATTCCACAATGAAGGAATTTTTCAAAAGAGTATATTTTCCAGGGGCTTTGGCAAAAATATAAAATGGTGAATATCTCGGTTGTTTAGAAATGGAGCTGGATGTAGATACTGCGTTTTTCCTTGGGGGGGGGGGGGCAGATTTTACCTTTGGCTCTCCAGTCGAGGAGCTGCATGTTATTTTTGGAGCGGACTGAGGCTTTTCCGCAGTTTTTTGTACCATGCAATTCACCGAAAACCAAGTAAATAATTAATATTTTCTCTGAAAATTCACCTCCTGATCCCCCTCTGAGCAATACAAGAAATTATCAGCAAAGATCATTTTTGTTTTTCCCAGTGCCACTCGGAACCCGAAGCGCATGGAAGGCTAACAGAATATAAATGTGACTGTATTGATCTTAGAAGAAAAAAAAATAAACAAATACAAATGTTCACACACACACAAACACACACACACACACACACACACATTTTTTTAATGATATTTTTATTTTAATTTCATTCAATATCAGGTCCATGTTAACAACGAAATTAATATGAACAGAAATAACTGTATTCTTCCCTTTTGTGCTGCTAAATTATTTTTCCCAACATACAGTACAATATATTTTTCTTTTGTGTGTGTGCGTTCAATAATCATATCATGTTTATGTAAGAGAAATGACATAAAATTCGGCATGACTCTCAGAAAATGCCATCTTGGTCAACCTATTTAAGCCAATCCATATCTCGATATCTGGATCGCACGCACACACACACGTACGCACACACACACACACACACACACACACAAAGACAGAGAGAGAGAGAGATAGAGAGAGACAGACAGACAGACAGACAGTGAGACACAGACAATCAGTTAAATCAAATGATTCCATCTAGCTTCACCGGATGCTCACAATATCTCGTCACGCATGCATTATTCTTGAGACTGTATTATTATACAGCATAATGATATAGACAACAAATAACGTGGTGCTCTTTAACCCTTTGCGTGCCACATTTATTTCCTGTAAGGTTTATGTGTGAAATTTGTGCACATTGGACTCATCGGCATAGAAAGGGTTAATAGTAAATCAAGGCAATGATTATAGCGCGTATTACTTTTCTCATAAGTTGTTGAATTCAATGATAATTTTCTGCATGGTGTCCAATCCCTAGCTGTAGCTTTCAAGCCTATTATGATTATGATACCTGATTGTTGAAAACAGCATTCCAAATACAGATAAAACAATTGTGAGGTTATGTGGTTTCATCTCTCCCCGAGGAAAAAAAAAAGAAATATTGATTTGTTAATTGATGCTAGGTGTACATTATTTTCATCCTTCTCACATGATGTAACACAAAGTCAACTGAACATATAACATTAATTCAATCTAACATTTGAAACTGGTAAGATGTTAATTCCTGTAAACGAAGAAGAAGAATAAGAAGAATCACGTGCTATACATGCCGTTGAAAAAATAAATTAAGCAACACTAGATATAACAGAAATACGAAGGTCACCATGATAAGCAAAATAATGTTGTCTAGGATAATGACTTCGAAAGTAAGATAAAATCATTTTATAATGAAGAATTTCAGCTATAATATTTAACAGTAAAAGTGAATTATACCGAACGGAGCATTTTATTTTGTTAAACAATATTGAGGTCTTCGAGTTGCGCGTCGAAAAGTGAATTAGTGTTACATAATAATAGAACACATTCCAATCCTTACAACGGAATTGCACTTTGAATATTAATATATTGCATATAATATCTTGAAATTATTAAGCTATTATATTCAGAATATGTCACATAATATTACGACGAGCAAGATCTTTTTCCTACAGTCTAAGAATCATGTACCGCAATTTCGGCACAAACAAAGACACATCATTATTTTATTATTGGAACAGAGATACAAGTAAGGAACGAATCGTGTTATCGAATCGTGTATATATATAATATAATATAATATAATATAATAATATAATATATATTATATATATGTATACATATGTGACCGTGCACCTCAAAACAAACAAAAAGTCGCCAGACATGAATTTTTAGTTAAGATCATATTCTGAAAGAGCAGACTTTAAGCTTTAAAATGATATATAACTCAAATCAAATGGACTCTCCTAACCTATCTAAATATTGGAAAGAAAGCACAAACTCAGGAAAAGTGTGAACTGAGAAAAGAGGCTCTGAAGTACAGTGTCTATTCAAGCGCTTAATCTTTACCAAACCGTGCTGGCTGTGCGAGGAATGGGACAAAAACAGGAAGTAAACCACCAGAGTAACAACAATGAAGGGATTATAAAATTAAACTGAAATTTATCATGCCTCATTAACACATTCTGTCCATAATTAATGTCAACTTTCAAAGCAGTAGCACTATCCTTTCAAAAGTTATTAGAGTTGGAAGTGAAGAGTGTGGACTAGGTTTTTCAGAAATAAAAAAGGGATTCTAAAGGCACACCTAATCACACTATTCTACCAAAAGTGTTCGAGATAAACTGCTAAAAAAACACACTTTCCTGCCCGTTTTATGATACCAAATTTTAGCATAATGTAAAAGAAGACCCGCTCTTTCAGAAAGTATGAAAAAGTCAAGTTCGGCTAGGTTGACCCATTTCACTTATTTTCAGTCCTCACGCAAAATTAGTGTGTGCGACTTTATGTTCGTTTTGAGGTGCACAGTCATATATATATATATATTATATATATATATATATATATATATTAAATATAGAATGTGTGTGTATCAACACGTCATACCAGCGCCGTGCATACAAAAAAAAAAAATTATATTACATTCATAACACATTTCAGTGAATCGATAACTCACAATCGACTATAGTAGCACTAGAAATCGCTGTCTAATGTTAATAACATTTATTTCCTTGTTTCTTTGCGGTTTGGTTCTTTTAAAATGTATTCTACATCCCTATTAATAGGAGGTCCTTTCGATTTTATAGCGTTGCTCTTTCGGAAGGTCTCTCCACTCCGTCCCTGGAGGTTCCAAAACGATACATAATTGGGTACTGGGCAATAAGCCAAGGACGTATTGATCAAACATGGCATCATCCGACAGGCTTCGTACTCGGGACCTCCTGTCTACAATTCCGAGTCTTCAGTATACCACAGTGCTCGTCTCCACATTTTACACCATTTCATTCGGCAGTTTAACCAGTTTGTACATCTGCACCGGTCTGTATGACACACTTTCCTATGCGTGTGAGAAGGGGGAAAAAACAAACAAACAAACAATGGTATGTAAAATGGGATGGATATGTGCAAACATGAAGTATAAGTAACACCAAGTCTTGATTTCTCTCTATGTTTTCAGAAAAAAATAAGAAAGACAAAGGGGACATGTTTCATGGCGTTATCGAGTAAATGAAAAAAAAAAGTTTCACGGATGTGTGTATATTATATGTGTATATGTATGTGTGTGCTTTGTCCTAAATCTGAGGAACTGTGTTAATTTGAACTATTCAAAACAATGCAAATGAATACAGTCGCAAAAACAATTACAATCAATCCCCGTTTTCATCAAATGCAAACCCGATGAATAATAAATTTCGCCACATCTGTTGCTCGAATACCTCTTTTTTGACATTTTACAGAACAACTGGAACTCATACTTTTTAAACAAAAAGGTGCATTTGAACGCTGATTTCTATCTTCTTCCATGAGACATACTTCATGAATTGCGTATACTCTTTAAAAACTATTATAAAAGTATTTCTTTCATGAAGAACTCATCGTTCTCAAGAATTTCATACTAAAAGAACTTATGTTTTATTGCTTAAATAATGCAAATCATCTCAGCTTAACTGTGACCTTACTTTTTTCCTCGGGACGGCAAACGCGAGAAGGAAGCAAAACTTCAACTCGCGCGCAATCAGCGGAGCTGACATTGAGACACCATACACGGCCAGAACGACGCCAAAGAGAACTCCGTAATTAAACGGCGAGGTTAACATGTTGTATATTCTTGTTGCTGATTTTGGAACAAAAAATGGAGGAAGTTTAAATATTACGATGTACATGCACTTACATATTAGAGCAGATTTCTGACAAAGTTTGTAGTCACTTTACTGTCATAGGACAAACAAATTTTAATAAAGATCGGAAAGAAAACACAGAGAGTCCCCCGGACATTACAAACAAAAACAAACAAACAAACAATGAAACTGAGAACAAAAACACACACAACAACAGACAAACACAAAAAAACTGGAAACTACATCATGTATGACTGAAATTACGAATACTGGATCAATCCACGGTTTTTTTTTTTTATGTACTTTCGAAATGTTATAAAGAAGCATATTAAAAAACAGAAACAACCACAAAACAAATCAAATGTCAAAATAGATATTCCACAACAGATCTAATCAGCATTAATTTAACTTCTGAAAAAAGGTCTACCATCTATCATATTTAGATTAGTTTCCCGACAGCTCTTTATATCTTTGTTTCTTTGTAAACTATTTGAAGTAACTTCGTTATTTGAATGTAAGATGGCTTTTGATACCAATGATATTCTTCTAACATTGTGAAAAGAAATCAAACTTTTCTGATTTGCTTTTATGTGTGTGTGTGTGTGTGTGTGTATGTGTTTGGTTCTTTTTTGTGATCTTGTCTTTAATACCATGTGAACTGGTAGTTGTTACTTCCATGAGAAATGATGAATATGCGTGTGATGAAAAATATTGGAATTTTCAGTTCTTGTTTTGCCTATTTCTTGGTGAAAAATTCGTGAGAGGAAATCGAGATTAGGAGATTATTTTTACTCAATGGAAAACGTTCAGTTTCATAAAGAAAAATGGGTTTAAAATCATAGAGCACTTTCATTTAACTTCCGAGATTTATTGATTATAATTATGTCAACTGAAGTTCTGATGTGAAAAATTAGTTGATATATCAAAGGTGTCGACATTATTAAACACTAAATTCTAGCAAAGTGCACCCGGCTTGCAGCCGAAATCGTTTTATTAATGTTATGTAATCCGTGTTGTCAATGGAATATGAATTCTCTGTTTTGTGTTATATTTCAAAGATGATGTATTGTGTATTGTTTTTTTCTTTGCACTTTGGAAGGGGATAATTTTAGAAGAGGATAATTTACCCGGATGATACTGTCGGTTTGTTTTGCCATTTAAATATATCGTTTATTTCATTCTTGCATTTGAATTAATTGTCGATATCCCTCTTTTGTTTTTGTTTTCGTAACACCAAGCTCTGCAAAATAATATTTACGACCCTTCTTTTTCTTTCTTTAATTATGATAAAAACATCAAAGGGTTGGTAAGTTTTGTCTCACAAGGGTACTATTGATAAATATTCATCATTACTATTTTGAAGAAACGATAAGGAACTCTTTTTGAAATATGAAAGAGCATACTATTCTAAGAGGGATTTAAAGATTATTCGAGAAACTGAGAATCTTCAAGAATTTCACATTTATATAGTAGCGCAGATAATCTTAAAATTATTGCAAGAAAAAACAAAAACAGTTATCATTATTATCATTATTATTATCATCATCATCATCATCACCATCAAAATCATTACAAAACAGTAACTGGCTTACATAAAGGATAATATATTTTATTCTATCTCACAAAACAATGAGAACGAGCAGCAGGTGTTATGATAACACGATACAAGTAACCATCAAGCTAATCTATATAATTTCCTTGTATTCAATTGGTAAAGTTAATTGTTATTGGCCGATTTCGACTCAAATTGTAAACGTCATTACTGCTGAAGTATATTTTACGTTGACCTAACGTTGAAGTACACATGTCTTCAAAAGTTGTGAACAACTTAGAGAGAAAAAAAAAAACATATGGACAAAAACAATCGTAAAAGAAAAGAAAACATGCAAACAGACAGTATTCCAAAAGAAGATAGGACTAAAACTAGAAGTCCTTTCATATTATTGCCTTCTCATGCCAGCTTTTACTTTCTTTCCTTTTCATCATACTCATAGCCGTCTTCTCATAAGTTATAAACATTTGAAAGAGGTAATAATTTGCTATTAGAGACAACTTACGTGTACACGTTTTATCATCTTCATCTAGTTGGAATCCATTATCACAGCTGCACTGGTAGCCTTCGCCATCCTCCTCACAAGCCCCATGCTCCGCATCGCAAGGAAAATCGTCTCCCGTAAGAAGGCATGGGTCTGACGTCATGAGGATAGAACTTTCTGGATTAAATAATAACAAACAAGCAGACATAGCTTACCGTTTAATTGGAGCAAAATCGTAAATGGCACCGCATTGCTTGGTTTCAAAATAAAATTGTCATTTCATGGAAAGCAAATAGCGAATGAAGGAAAAGTAGGCGTAAGGCTAAGTTCCTTGGAAGTGTAAATATTATGAAAGGGGCGATCGTTAACGGCAGTTAACGATCGCCCCGTCGCTGTACAGGCATGCTAACCTGGAAACATTAACTACACATTACTTGAAGACCATTCTGAAGCACATAATTTTCACACAACAATAGATATGTACTCTTAGATGAATCCCACAAGTACTGGAACAATCATTCCCCAGCATTCAAACTCATCAGTTACTAGCCATCCCCTTGAAATGGGGAGGTAGTTTATCATTTCTGGTGCTTTCATCGCAACTTTCTGGCGCGACTTCCTGCACAAACAAACACGTAAACAAAGAAGAACAAACAAAAATACATAAAGAGGCTTCACCTGCACTTCCTCTATATAAAACTTGCAGGTTTCATCGGGTAAGAACAAAAAAAAAAGTGCCCGACGCACTTGTAGGTCCTACAAAAAAAGTTCCGGGTTATAAAGGGAAAAGAGGGGAGGGGTTGCCCCAAATGGTTACACACCATATGAATTCCTATGTACTAGAAAATGTACTAGAAAATAGTTTGCGTCGGTGCCGTTGATGCTTTAAATAATCAGCTACACACTTCACAGAGATGGAATCAGTTCTGAAGATGAGTTTGCTACATTGTTTTCAGAAGCCAGAAATGGAAAGCGGGAAATAATGACATTCTTTAAAGATACATAGTTGGGATACATTTCTCACTTTGTTTCGTTTTATTTGTCTACTTTTTATTGGGCAAAAGGGACGTCAACATTATTTTGCTACGGATGAAATCTCATTAGTTGAGATCAAAGAAATGTCTATTTCTATTCGTAGACTTTGGCATTACACAACGTAATCATAACCATTGCAGGGATGTACACAGGTAAGCCAAAGAAACAACCGTGCTTTGTTTTGTTTTTTGTTTTTGTTTTTTCCTAAAGAAAGTTTCTCAAATTTACAAGAAATCACAACAGATTCAGAAATCAAGTGGCATTACAACTTTCAACTCTGTTCCATCCCTTTGAATCATTTTGACAATTTTTGTTAGTCCTGTCCTGAACCGACATATACTGAACGCTGCACCAATGGTATAGCAGCACCGCACGGTGCAGAAAATGTTAGCTCCGAAGAAGCACTTTGAAAAGTTTTCCTATACGCCTCTACTAGAAGTGAAAAAACAAACAAACAAAAAGAAACACTGTATGGGTCTCCGTTTTGTTCCATTTCTTCTCATTCCATTTTATTTCATTTCAATTTGTCCCTTATTCTCACTACAATGCAAAGACGACCAAGCATGACAAAAGGGAGACCATTAAGTTAATAACTTCAAAGTAGATATTTCGAATGTACTAAAAATACTATATTACATAAAATTGCAGCATTTCAATTCATTTCCTGGAGTGGAATCCCATAGGGCATTTCGAAATGTCCACCCAGTAGTACACCACGCAACACGTGTTCTTGCAACCAAAAGACATTGTTTGTATGCCAGCACATACCGTAGCCCGTGATCGATCCCATCTGGGCTGTTGTGGATGTTGCGTCTGTGGTAGTCGGCTGAAATTCCGTCGTCCTTACTTGGGTTGTTGTGGCTGTGGTTGATGCTGTTGTCGTCGATTGTAACTCTGTTGTGCCGCTCTGTGTCGTCTCCATTTGCGGCATGATTAACTCGCAGACTGAGATGAATTGATAGCTGCAGATAGTGTCTGCCCAGCGGTTGGAATAGACATCGCCCCTGATCATACGCAGACATACCAGGTCGGATCCACTTGGGATGACCGTCGGGTTTGGCCGGTAAAACCCGACGGTCTCATTAAACCAGTCTAAATGACGTAGATAAGATGATAAACAAAAATTACTTGCAGTGTAATCTATGCAAATATTGTTTGATATTATACAGATAGAAAGACGCCGTCATAATTATGCATATCACCATCTGAATAATAATAATAGATATAATAATAATAACAATAATAATAATAATGATAATAATAATGATAATAATAACAATGTCAATCGACAATAAAGAATAAGTATACATATACTTGTATAGGTTATAAGGTAGTATATGAAGACTTTGTTCGCAAAAACCGATAAGTCCATTTTGAAGATTTTGAAGTACGGTCTCTGTCATAAAGTACAAAACAATACCTTTTCAATGATATATTGGTCAGTACATAATACTAAAGGTACATATTTGACGGTATGGTCAAAAGAAGCAAAACATTTTCTTATTATTGTCTTTATTTTTCTTGACCTTTAATCGCAAATATCTCCATTTGGCAAATATGGACTTAACAGTTTTTGCGAACAAACTCCTCATATACATGTATATATATGTATATATATATATATACATGTATATATATGTATATATATATATATATATATATATATATATATATATATATATACAGTATATGAGTATATGAATATAAGAGCGACCCAAGTCCAATTTTTGGCCAAATTCAGTTTGACATGGAAAATTGTAGCTTATGCATCATGATGCATGGACTCATCGTGTGTATAAATGATAAATCCTAATCACCCCCGGAAGTGCCTGAAATAAATGAGTTAAATCTTATATGAATGTAAGAATGAAGGACTTGGGTCATTGTTACATTCATATTATAGCGCCCTCTCTCGTCCTTCTCTCATCTCTATAACAGAATATCATGTATATGAATCAAAGAACGACCCAAGTCCATCACACAAAATGGCCTCTCCACAATTAATGTTAATGTTAATTGTCATAATAATATATGTTCTATTTTTTATATACAATGTTGCCTTCCCATCACAGTTAAATAGATTATTGGACAGACAAAAAAGATATGAAGTTCTTTTTAGTTTACTCGAAATGGTCTTCCATGGACTTGGGTCGTTCTTATATTCATATATTCACATATATATATATGAAGGGTTTGTTTGCAAAAACCGATAAGTCCATTTTTGAAGATTTTAAATTACGATCTCTGTCATAAAGTACAAAATAATACCTTTTAAATGATATATTGGTCATTACATATAAAGGTAAATTTTTGAAGTTATGGTCAAAAGAAGCAAAAATTTTCTTATTATTCTCTTTATTTTTCTTGACCTTTAATCGCAAATATCTCCATTTGGCAAATATGGACTTATCGGTTTTTGCAAACAAACTCTTCATATATATATATATATATATATATATATATATATATTTCCCATTTGTACGGGTTTATATAGAATGAGATTTTATTTGCAGTATTTGGATGATTAAGAGACCCCTTGGCTTTTATTGGAAAACCGTTTTGTTTATTATTGAGTAAGAAGTAACACACATATTTTGATATATTCGGATGAAGTTCCCAGAGCCGATGTTTATATATATAATTGGTTGGAAAGTAAATACAGCTTGGCTGTGGAGGGGATTTAGATTGTAATACAAGTTGCAATGTTGAGATATAATGCTTAATTTGATACATATTTTGTTTGTTTGTTTGTTTGTGTATGGCTCAATGTGAAGAGTTTGTTTGCAAAAGCCGAAAAGTTCATACTTGCCAAATGGAGATGTTTGCGATTAAAGGTCAAGAAAAATAAAGAGAATAATAAAAAAGTTGTTGCTTCTTTTAACCATAACTTCAAAAATATACCTTTTTACGTTGTGACCAATATATCATTTAAAAGGTATTATTTTGTACTTTATGACAGAGACCGTATTTCAAAATGTTCACAAATGGACTTATCGGTTTTTGCGAACGAACTCTTCATATTACACTCTGACTGTCGTGTAATTATCCGCTTTATCTCTTCTTTTTCCCCTTTGTTCTTATTACATAGAGTGGTGGCATAAATTGATTTAGATATTGAAGTGAAAATAAGATAATTTTGGCTATCATTCATTTATTTATTGTATTGTATTTTAATAATGTGATGTTTGTATTATTGGTCTGCTCTGATAATGTGTATTTGTATTTTTTACAACTTATTGCATATGTGTACGGGAATGCATTACATGAGGGCTTACATGCCTAAGGGCAATAGTAAAAATTACTTTTGTGATCCCTAGCCCATGTATTGCTTCATAGTTAATACTTTGTCAGACGTAATCAGTGTATTTGTGTTACTGTATCAACTGTGTTATTTTCATGTGATTATATGTTATGTTATTGTTATTGTCATTCTCATTTGGCTGAATGAATGATGATAATAATAATACTAATAATAACAATAATAATAATATCTACCTGAACTATCATAATTGATGTTCAAATAAGTGATGGATGCATTTCTTTCACTTAATATCATTATTTTTCATTTTTATTGCATGGATCCACACTAACCTATTTTCCCTACTGGTCCAAACCTTAAGATATCATGTGATATTGAAGGAAACCAGAACCCATGGAGCAATATGGATCAAGTTAAAGCAGCAAGCAGAACACATCAGTGAAAGTTTGAGGAAGATTAAACAATCGATGCAAATGAAATTAAATAGTTTGGTGTTTAAACCACTAAGAAGACTACCTGAGTTTTTGATATCATGTACAAAGAATGTAAAGAAAATACAAAGAAAATTTAATATGTTTTCCCTTTTCTAGCGTAAGGAAAAAAGCACTTGACTATAACCGCTTTCAGAAAGCAGGGGAATTAATTATACGTAATATCATTATATGAGTATGAAGCTGATTAATGTGTAATTTTTAAGAAAATTGATTTTTTAGAAGCCTCGTTATAATTATATAGTTTTTGTATTATTGTCCACAAAAGCGTCGAAGTCTCCTTATCCAGTCATTACAACACCAAAACTTCACCAATTCTCCGATTTTCCTCAAACTTTAGCTGAAATTTTCTAAAAATGTTGCTGCTTTCACTCAATTTACATTATTCTTTGGGTTTTGGTTTTCTTTAATGTTAGCAGCAACATACATGTGGTACAGCTATCCATTCCAAGCATCGGAGAACTTGACAAAATATTGCTGGAAACCTGCGATCTTACTCCAAAATCCTGCTCTATCCGTTTCGCTGTTCCAGTAGGCCTCTGAACCGGGACACGTCCAGCCGCCGTTCACACCTAGTCCACGGCAAGCTAAGTAGATGTCATACATGCCTGGTCCCGGAGCGAAAAGATCGTCAGTGATGAGGACATTGCCGATGAAGTCATTTTCTTCTATCGAAGAGATCTCGAGCATCGCAGCCCCATGAGCTTCTGCAGCGCACTGATCGGAGTGAAACTGCCAGTTGCCGCGGGTTCCGTTGGCGGAGATCTTGTAGCAGCTCGTCTGAAACTGGGTCCAACCGGGAGGACAGAGGCTCTCTGCATGTACAAATGTATAAGTTATCTTTTATGTCTTTACACTGCTTTATGAGACGATTTTACCATGGAAATGAAATAGAAAGTCACTTTAGTAGAAGGATGGGTAATTGGAATCATGTCCATTCACGATCCCAATAGATAGAAGTATGGAGACAAAACCTCTTATATATACTCCTCGTCATTAAATCATTTCCACATAAAACTTTCCTGGAAAAAAAAAAACGGTTAAAATGAAGGAACTGCACTTTTTGAACATTACTGAATAGCTTGACAGACAGACAGATTAAAAAAAAACAAACAGCAGTGGCGGATCGGGGGTGAGGCGTGCACTGGGCGCTGACCCCTTTAGTTTTCTTCAATTTCGTTTTGCTAGTCAGCTTATTAAGCCCAGAAATGGATCCCGAACCGCCCATGGATAGGCAAATGAATAAATAAAATATGCATTAACAAGTATGTAAATACATAAAGAGATGAATGAATTACTAAGTGAATAAAATAAAATTAATAAATATATGGGAAGAGACATACAATACAGCTTATCTACGCTCTGTGATAGACGTATCATCCTTCTTTTGTTATGTTTATTATAGATGAATGACTGACTAATTAGACTTCTAAATGGGATGCCTTGTTATCATTAAGACTTGAATAAAGTATTGTATCTCAACAGGGCAGTTCATTATAAAAGACAGTATTTTTTTTCTTCAAATTTACTATGTATGTAATATTACCATGACATGACATTATGCATTGTTCTTTTATCATGCTTAGATGAACGCTTGGAGGTCACCGAACTTCCTGGTACTTTAACATGTTATGAGTTTGATATCTGTGTTAATACGGGGTTCACTGCACTGGAACAATAAAAGACATTCGATACCCTGGAAAATCTTTTGGACCTACCTGCACTTACGAATGCTATAAAAAAAATATATATATAAATTAATGTGTAGTACAGACAGAGACAATTCCCTGAGTACAACAGCAACAAAGTACAACTTGTCCTGGTCAATTTCTTAATTGTGACCGTGCATCACACAACCAACCAATTCGCACTCTTTGATTTTACATGAGATCTCAAAAATTGTGAAACGGGTTGACACAGTTAATTTTGAGCTTTCATTTTTTTTTTTTTTTAAAGAGCTACTCTTTGTTTACAGTATTCTTAACACTAACTAGGCCGGGGGGGGGGGGGGGGGCGCCTCGGAGCCCCCCCCCCCCCCCGCGACGTTCCGCGCGATGTATCGCAATTGCAAAAAGCTATCGCCGCGACATCTCACTACTTTTTTTCTTTCGAGTCTCCCGCATCTTTTGACACCGAATTTGCGACGCCCGGGCGCGCGGTTCCGAAGTTACGCATAAATATGTAACATGCATGTCAGACCAAAAATTGCTCAAAAACGTTAATTTGTGTACAATTTCAATGCAAACTGTGCTTACAGGCAAATGTCATAAAAGCATGATTATTTGGTGTTTAATTGATTAAAATCAATGAATAACATATTTTCTTGTTCAGAGCGATGTCGCGGACAAATTTCATCGAAGAAACAATGAAAAACATAAAGTCGAAAAAACAAGGAAATACATAAGAAATTCCAAAAAACAATAAAATATTTAAGAATTTTTTTTCTGATTTCACAATTTTTTCATTACATTTGCTAAGGACACTAAAAAGAATATCTACACACAAAAAATGTGCCTGTTTTGACATTTATTTTGTGAATTATACCAAATAGTCTGATTTTATGCATCATCACGCATAAATTAGCATAATTTAGCATAAATGATGATTTTTTTGAAAAAATAACTTCATGGTATTTTAGATTACATCATAGGCAATGTGTGTGCCAATTTTTTGAATGAGAAAGTGTGTTTTCAGCCATTTTTGTACCTTTTTTTTTTGGTAAAAGTAAAATCAGGGAGGTCCCTGTTCATTTATTGAAAATCCTTAGCACACTCTTCACTTTTAGCTTTGACAACTTTTGACAGGATAATGCTACTGCTTTGAAAGCTTGGATTAATCACGGACCGAATATGTTAATAAATCGTGCTTAATATCAGCTTGATCTGATCATACCTTCATTGTTGTTGATGTGGTAGTTTTCATCTTGTTTTTGTCCCATTCATCGCACAGTTAACACGGCTTGGTAAAGATTAAGCGCTTGCTTAGACCCCGTACTCTAGAGCATACACTCTGAAAAGAGTGTGTGCTCTTTTCAAGACTCTTGAAAAGTTCACACTTTTCAAGAGTGTATGCTTTCTTTCCAATCCTTCGATAGGTAAAGAGAGTCCATTTGATCTGAGTTATATATAATTTTAAATCTTATAGTCTGCTCTTTTAGGATCTGTCCTTAACTAAACATTCGTTTGTCAAGTTTATTGTGACTTGTTGCTGGTTTTATGATGCAATATCACAATTGATCCTCTGTAGTCCAGAGTGCTTTGAGTTGCGGAAATCATATCTGTGAATAGTCATCCTCCTTTTGATTCTATTCCTCTCTACTTGCCTCTGGCTAGTTCATGCTAGAATGGCGTTTTGTATTCAGGTATAAGAACATGAAGAACAACGCTTAAAGAAAGAAGAAAAAAGGCGATATATAAGGAAATAAATAGCAGATATTAATACTGCTCCTGGCAGACACTATTCGATACAGGAAACGTGTTCTTTGTGTGTGTTTTTTTTTTTTATTGTGACGTCAGATGAGTCCACAGATAACTTTATTCATAGCTGACATTAGTTGTGAAGATACAAGGACTCATTTTGTATAGATTTGAATGGATGATAAACATAGTATGGGATTTTATTGTTGAATCCGACTGAATTTGTTATGGATTGACCAGAGTATATTCATCTTAAGAATGAATTTATGAGATATCTTGTAAATACCGGTCAACCATAAGAAAAAAAAAAATACTTTAGGAAACACATTTCATGCTTGCAAAATCAAAGGGTGTGTACAGTTCTGGTTCAGGTGAGGATTTAGCTTTTAACGTTTTACAAGATGTTCAGAAACCACTCTATTGCATGTCAAAGAGCATGCAATTCTAAAGGCTATCAAAAGCTTATTTGATAGAAATCGGTTTTGAAATGGCCGAGATATCCAAAAACAAGGTGAAACATAGAAATCCTAATAAAAGGCGTGGCCTGTTGCCTTTTATCATTACTTTTTTTTTTTTATATCTCAGCCATTTGAAACCCGATTTTCATCAAATTAATAAACGTTGAATCCTTCTTAAAATTACGTGGGTCGTTCTTTGATTCATATGCATGATATTCTGCTATAGAGATGAGAGAAGCATGATAGAGGGCGCTATAATATGAATGTAAGAATGAGTCAAGTCCTTCATTCATTTCAGGCACTTCCGGGGGTAATTAGGATTTATCATTTATACAAAAGGTGAGGCCATGCATAAGCTACAATTTCCCATGTCAAACTGAATTAGGCCAAAAATTGGACTTGGGTCGTTCTTATAATCAGGTCTTCAATTGTGTTTTAACGTTGTCCCGTATAAATAGCAACAGTGCGCTTAGAAACATCGTTAAAAAGCGCCATATCAATGCAGTAATCATTGTCATTATTATCATTATTATTGTTATTATAATAATAATAATAATAATAATCATTATTATTATTATTATTATTATTATTATTATTATTATTATTATTATTATTATTGGTATTAGTAATATTATTGTTACCATTATTATTATTATCATTATATTTTCTCATTACTGTATGGCAAAGCTTACAAAATTCAGAAATTAAGAAACCATTCACAAACAAGGGAACAAAGGAGAGATTTAGAAGAAAACAAAAAAGAACAAACAAAACAGTATCAACAAAAACCAAAAAACCCATGACAAAAAAAAAAAAAAAAAAAAAAAAACTCGCCTTGAGAAGCACTTGGACTGTTACAACTACCGCTAGGCGGCCCTACTGGGCAGAGCTCCCAACGAAGGCTTGGGTCCGTTGTATAGCACCATGCCGATGACGCTGAGTCTGGATTCCTGCAGTAGTTGTGCTCGCCGAGACCTGCGTTCGGATAATTTTCTGGTGTTCTCGCGTGAGTATGCGGAGTCTGCTCGGTCCACATCTGGCAGGGGATGCCACTCAGCGTTTGATTGATAACGCCGCGGTAGTCGACGGCGTTATCCACCACATAGCATTCGCTGGGTACTGACAAACGTGATCACGAATGCCAAAAAGAGGCAGACAAACAAACAGACAGACAAACAAACGTACATTAGTGGCATCCTATGCTTAAGGAAAGGGGACATGTTTATGAAAACTTTGAGCCAAAATGTCAACATTTTATTATGAAAATAGTTGAATATTGAATGACATACTAGAACATTATATTGGAGAGAAACCTTTTGAACCAATTGACTTGCAATAGCTTCACTTCCCACTGCAGTATACAATTGTTTTGTTAAAATATATATGTATATATATATATATATATATATATATACATATATATATATATATATATATATATTGTAGAAAATCTGGCCTAAGAACATATCATGTAAAAAAAAAAATACATACATTACCACATGAGGAACATTGTCTATGGGTATGAAAAAAAAATGACCACAACAAAAGGATCCTACAGTCGCTGACGGCTGAGGCGACAAAATCGAGTAAGAAGTCACATCATCAAAATCGGTCAAAACAATCGGATTTCTGTGTTTGGCATAATTTTCTTGTCTAATGTTTTGTCTATCATCAGCCGAAATATCGAAGCTAAATGATCAAATGAAAGGCAAGAAATTAGCGTTTTACTTGCCATGATTTTCCAACATTCAACGTTACAGAAACGTGTCCGAAGATTTGGATTTAGCGCCACAACTAGACTCAACCCCCAGCAACGAGGGAGTGATCTTATTGATCAGTGCGTGGCGTCCTGATTATTGATTGGTCGTGCATAGACCGCTGGCGCTGAGCTTGAATGAACGTCATGGAGGTCACTACTAGCATACCTTCTATTTTCAAGGGGTGAAAACTGTCTCGCCTCCCCTTGATCATGTTAGCGTCGAAAAAAAAAAAATTTCAAGACGTTTTTTCTTTTCTCGAAACACTGATTTCCTCAACCACTTGACATGCGCTAAAAAACAATCATCGATATCTCCACAACCGAGTACTTTTATGAGTTGCGGTATATATGAAATTAAAGAAGAAGAGTAAGGGAATAATATCATGTCATTTTCACAAAGTTTTCCTCCCCGACTTTTGGATGCTGTAGCGGGTCTTACACCTGTTCATGTGAATAGAAACGAGGGTGAGAGAGAAGGGGAAAGGACTTCTCTTACGAAGATGTATGAAGAGTTGGACTAAAATATAAATGCTCATGTTTTGTCTTCAAGTACTGCCATCTGCTTATTGTTTGTTAACATGTCTATTACCGGGGAGGCAAAATAGAATAACTCTTTTCAATAACAACGGATGTAAAAGTGACAATGCTGCATCTTTGATAAGTAGACGTTGAAAAAATATCCACCCAAAAATATTAACACTAATACTCTTATATATATATATATATATTATATGTATATAAAGCTGCAACAAAGTTCATGCTGTATTCACCGTTGGTGAATACAGCATCAACATTGTTGCAGCTTTGTTACTTATCTTTTTATCTTGCAAACATGTGGACTACCTTTTATGAAGAGTTTGTTTGCAAAAACCGATAAGTCCATATTTGTCAAATGGAGATATTTGCGATTAAAGGTCAAGAAAAATAAAGAGAATAATAAGAAAATTTTTGCTTCTTTTGACCATAACTTCAAATATATACCTTTATATGTAGTGACCAATATATCATTTAAAAGGTATTATTTTGTACTTTATGACAGAGACCGTACTTCCAAATCTTCAAAAATGGACTTATCGGTTTTTGCAAACAAACTGTTCATATATATATATATATATACAATATATATAATAATAATGTGCATGTGTGTGGTGTGTGTGTGTGTGTGTGACCCTGCACCACAAAACCAACAAAAAGTCGCGAGTTATGAGTAATCTGGCAAATTCTGAAAGAGCAGACTCTAAGCTTCAAAATATTGTATAACTCATTTCAAATAGATATTTCTAACCTGCGTAAATATAAGAAAGAAGGTCCACATTCTGGGTAAGTTTCAACTGAGAAAAGAGGCTCTAAAGTACAGGGCCTATTCAAGCGCTTAATATCTACTAAGTGGTGCTACCTGTGCCACGAATGGGACAAAAACATGATGCAATTCACTGTAGCAACGTCAATGAAGGGATAATCAGATTAAGTTGAAATTAAGTGTGCTCTATCAACCCCTTCGGTCCATGATAAATGCCAACTTTCCGAGCAGTAGTGCTATCTTTTCAAAAGTTATTAGAGGTGAAAGTGATGAGAGTGCAAAGGATTTTTTAAGATGTGAAAAGGGGCCTCTAAGAAAAACCTGATTACACTTACTATACCAAAAAGGGGTATGTAGAAAAACTGCTGAAAAAGCACTCTCCCATTAAATCTATGATCCCAAACTGAAGATTAATGGAGAAGAGGAATAGCTCTTTTAGAAAATTAATTATGAAAACCTCAGAATTGGCTTGGTTGACCCGTTTAACTTTTTTTGAGTCTTCACATAAAATCAAAGAGTACGACATTTTGTTCGTTTTGTGATGCACGGTCTCATAATCCTTTATTCCTACTGTACAATATTGCTCTTGAAACTCACCTTCGCAGCTCACTCCGTCAGAGCCAATTTCGTACCCTTCTTCGCAGGTGCACTCATATGAAAAGCCATCAAAAATACACCCTCCGTAGAGAATGTCACAGGGAAAGTTCTCTGTAGTAACATTGCACGGGTTTGACGCATTTTGAGAAGCCACTGTCGTAAAAGACAAAATACAACATAAAATACGGTCAATAATTGCAATGTACTTCGTCTGACACGTCTAGTACTATTTTGTTAACGGCAGATTCTGGAAAATCCCATTCCAAACTTCAGAATAATATACAACGCAATACAAATAGATTGTCCAAACCTACTTAGATAATGATCCGAAAGTACATATCCTGGGGGAAATGGTTACCGAGAAAGAAGGCTTTGAAATTTGAGTCTATTGAACAAGTTTTTGTAAAGGAACCTGGTTACCTGCGTATCCAGTTTTTGGGCATTCCAGAATTCAATATGGAAACGATAACGTGATAAACCCCATCAAGCTAAGAAATGAACTGAATGAGACACAGATCAGGATGCAAATAGCAAAAAAGGGGGCCTCCAAGGCATGCCTTATCAATCAATCTGTTCTAAATAGAAACTTTGTAGAAAAACGCAAGGGAATAATTTTCCCTCTGTTTGTTGATGATGAGGTAAAGAATTGTGTAGAAGAAAAATGTTCTTTCAGAAAAGTTTAAACTCGAAAATTGACTAAGGTGAACCGTTTCACAGTTTCTGAGCCTTTGCACGGAATCTTGGCATGCCACTTCATTACAGATTTTCTGGTGTACAGTTACAAATAACAACTGTCTCTTCCTCATCATACTAAACAACAATTAACAGCTTTGTGATGATTGCAGCGATTTATACAATGAATCGACGATGTACATAAAACAAAGTAATCTTATCATGTAGGGTTTAACTTGCTATGTTCGCCGACTGGCTCATATTTCTTGAATTTTAGTATTACACAAACTATAAGAGATTACCGAATCACATTTCTGTCACCATGTTTCCTTTCTTTGACTGGAGCAACATTGTTTTGCCTGAGCTAGCTTATCTACAGGCTAGGTCAAGTTCGCCTGGATTACCAAAATAATGAGAGTCTTGATTATTATTTTTTTGATAGCAAGTAAAGCACTTGTTTTTATCTTCTACCTGTGCACATACATGTTCTAGTTACTTTTACCATTGGAGGACATTTCTTCTCATTCCATTGAATTCATTTTACATGTATTTTAATTTGTTCCTTTATCCCACTACAATGCAAAGACGACCAAGCATGGCAAAAGGGAGACCATGCAGTAATTTAATTACTTTAATCTAGATATTTCGAATGTCCTAAAAATAGTATATTACACAGTTTTTATTAAAAACTATATAACATATATATATATATATATATATATATATATATATGAAGAGTTTGTTTGCAAAAACCGATAAGTCCATTTTTGAAGATTTTGAAGTACGGTCTCTGTCATAAAGTACAAAATAATACCTTTTAAATGATATATTGGTCACTACAAATAAAGGTACATTTTTGAAGTTATAGTCAAAAGAAGCAAAATTTTTCTTATTATTCTCTTTGTTTTTCTTGACCTTTAATCGCAAATATCTCCATTTGACAAATATGGACTTATCGGTTTTTGCAAACAAACTCTTCATATATTTATATATATATATATATATATATATATGTGAAGAGTTTGTTCGCAAAAAACGATAAGTCCATTTTTGAAAATTTTGAAGTACGGTCTCTGTCATAAAATATAAAATAATACCTTTTAAATGGTCAAAAGA
Source organism: Diadema setosum (assembly GCF_964275005.1). NCBI lineage: Eukaryota > Metazoa > Echinodermata > Echinoidea > Diadematoida > Diadematidae > Diadema > Diadema setosum. Next base: position 35,689,724 of record NC_092687.1, read on the forward strand.
AGCCCAAATTGTCTTATTGTTCTGTTTTTCTTGACCTTTAATCGCTAATATCTCCATTTTTTTTTTGGCAAATATGGACTTATCGGTTTTGGGAACAAACTCTTCATATATATATATATATATATATATATATATATATATATAGTTCACACACACACATATACACACACACACACACACACATATATATTGTGATGAAATTGCGGCGTTTCAATTCATTTCCTGGAGTAAAATCCCAAATGGCCTTACGTAATGTCCACCCAGTAGTACATTGAAAAACAAGAGCTCCTGCAACCAAAATACATTGTTAGTATGCCAGCTCATACCGTTGCTTGTGGTCGGTCCCATCTGGGCTGTTGTGGATGTTGCGTCTGTGGTAGTCGGCTGAAATTCCGTCGTCCTTACTTGGGTTGTTGTGGCTGTTGTTGATGCTGTTGTCGTCGATTGTATGATTAATTCGCAGATGGATATGAATTGATAGTTGCAGATAGTGTCTGCCCAGCGGTTGGAATAGACATCGCCCCTGATCATACGCAGACATACCAGGTCGGATCCACTTGGGATGACCGTCGGGTTTGGCCGGTAAAACCCGACGGTCTCATTAAACCAGTCTAAATGACGTAGATAAGATGATAAACAAAAATTACTTGCAGTGTAATCTATGCAAATATTGTTTGATATTATACAGATAGAAAGACGCCGTCATAATTATGCATATCACCATCTTATCAATAGCAATAGTTGCAATAATAACAAAAGTAATAATAATAAAGATATTAATGGGCAATAAAAAATTACAAGTATACATATATACTTGTGCAGGTGATAAGGTAATATATGAAGAGTTTGTTCGCAAAAACCAACAAGTCCATGTTTGAAGATTTTGAAGTGCAAAACAATACCTTTTCAATGATATATTGGTCAATACGTGTAAAGGTACATTTTTGAAGTTATAGTCAAAAGAATCAAAATGTTTCTTATTATTCTCTTTATTTTTCTTGACCTTTAATGGCAAATATCTCCATTTGGCAAATATGGACTTATCGGTTTTTGCGAACAAACTCTTCATCCACATATAGTTATTATCTATATATATTTCCATTTGTACGGGTTTACATACAATAAGATTTTATTTGCAGCATTTCGATGATTAAGAGATCCCTTGGCTTGTATTGGAAAACCGTTTAGTTTATTAGTGAGTAAGAAATAACACACACATTTTGATATATACGGATGAAGTTGTATGTTTTTAAGAGTGGATGCTTATATATTATGAAGGGTTTGTTTGCAAAAACCGAAAAGTCCATTTTTGAAGATTTTGAAGTACGATCTTTGTCATAAAGTACAAAATAATACCTTTTAAATGATATATTGGTCACTACATATAAAGGAATATTTTTGAAGTTATGGTCAAAAGAAGCAAAAATTTTCTTATTATTCTCTTTATTTTTCTTGACCTTTAATCGCAAATATCTCCATTTGGCAAATATGGACTTATCGGTTTTTGCAAACAAACTCTTCATATTATAATTGGTTAGTAAGTATATACAGTTTGGTTATGGAGGGGTCTTATATTGTAATACAAGTTGTGATGTTGAGATATAATTTCTAATTTGATACATATTTTGTTTGTTTGTGTATAGCTCACATCCATCTGGATCCCTTGGAAGACCAGCTTCACGTAGCTGAATATGGGCTATCCAGCCATCTTCGCAGAAGGAAATATACAAACAAAATATTACACTGTCGTGTGATTATCTCCTTATTCTTTTCTTTTTTCGTTTTCCCCTTTTGTTTTTATTAACTTGAGAGATGGCATTGATTGATTTAGATATTGAAGAGAAGATATGATGATTTGGGGTATTTTTTCATTTATTTATTGTATTGTATTTTAATCCTGTGATATTTGTATTATTGGTCTGTTCTGATAATGTGTATTTGTATTTTGTTTTTGTATTGCATATGTGTACGGGAATGCATTACACGAGTTCTCACATGCCTACTGAAAGGGCAATACTTAAATAATTACTTTTGTGATCCCTAGCCTATGTATTGATTCCCAGTTTAGTTTTTGTCAGACGTAAACAGTGTACATGTATTTGTGTTACTGTATCAACTGTGTTGTTTTCATGTGATTATATGTTTTGTTACTGTTATTGATAGATGATGATAATAATAATGATAATAATAATAATGATAATGATAATAACAATAATGATAGTAATATCTACCTAAACTATCAGAATTCATGCTCAAATAAGTGATGGATGCATTTCTTTTACTTTATATCATTATTTTTCATTCCTATTGTTGTCATCACCATAAATTCAGAAATATTAGAAAAATCATTATTTTATTTGTTGTTTGAATTGCATTTTTCGTCATGGCATACCAAATAAAAAGAGGGGAAAAATAATCCAATTCCCTGTAGAAATTATACGAAAACATTGGTAGTAAAGTGGGGCCTGCATGACGTGTGTGTCATAACTATTGTAATTAGGGGTAATCTTCTATTTTCCCCTTTATGTATATCATCATTGAGCATTATTATTAAAATACAAACATAACTCTTATAAAAGTGTTGCCACATTATCACGTGATATTGAAGGAAACCAGAACCCATGGAGCAATAAGGAGAACACATCAGGGGAAGTAGGAAGATTAGACATTGACAAGCGATGCAAAAGTAATGGAATTTAAAAGTTTGGTGTTGAAACCATTAAGAAATCTACTTGAATTTTGACATCATGTACAAAGAATATAAGGAAAATACAAAGAAAATTCAATATGTTTTCACTTTTCAGGCGTAAGGAAAAAGCACTTGACTAATAACCGCTTTCAGAAAGCAGGGGAATTAATATACCCATTACAAAATATTATTATAATTCTGAGCATGAGGGTGACTAATGTGTATTTTTTAAGAAAATGGATTTTGTAGAAGCCTCGATATATATATATATATTTTATCATTGTCCACAGACGGCGTTATAAACGGTAGAAGTCTCCTTTCCAGTCATTACAACACCAAACTTCAAGAATAAATAACGTTTACATCGATTCTCCGATTTCCCTCAAACTTTCACTGATATAAAAAAAAAAAAAAAATGCTGCTTTTACTCAATCCACATTATTCTTTGGGATTTGGTTTTCTAAATGTTGGCAGCAACATACATGTGGTATAGTTATCCATTCCCCGTATCGGAGAACTTGACAAAATATTGCTAGAAACCTGCGATCTTACTCCAAAATCCTGCTCTATCCGTTTCGCTGTTCCAGTAGGCCTCTGAACCGGGACACGTCCAGCCGCCGTTCACACCTAATCCGCGGCAAGCTAAGTATATGTCATACATGCCTGGTCCTGGAGCGAAGAGGTCGTCCGTGATGAGCTCATTGCCGATGAATTCATTTTCTTCCATGGAAGAGATCTCGAGCATCGCAGCCCCAGGAGCTTCTGCCGCGCACTGATCTGAGTGAAACTGCCAGTTGCCGCGGGTTCCGTTGGCGGAGATCTTGTAGCAGCTCGTCTGAAACTGGGTCCAACCGGGAGGACAAAGGCTCGCTGCATGTACAAAAAACATTTATTTTATGTCTTTACACTGCTTTATGAGATGGTTTTACCATGGAAATGAAACGGAAAGCCACTTTGCATGCAGGATGGGAAATTGGAATAACGTCCATTCACGATCCCAATGAAGACAGGACCTCTTATATACATCATACTCCTCGTCATCAAATTATCTCCACATAGACCTTTCTGGAAACAATGTCAAAAAAACAACAACAATTGGTTAAAATTAAGGGACTACCCTTATTGAATAATACTGAATAGTTTGGCAGACAGATATATTAAAAAAATAACAGTTGGCGATCAGGGGTGGGACGCGCACGGGCCGCTGTCCCCATGTAATTTTCTTCACCAGAAAATTGCGCTAGATCCTTTTTTTTTTCAATTTCGTTTTGTCAGCTTATTAAACCCAGAAGTTGTATCAGAAATATTATTGCTTCTCCCCCCCCCCCCCCGCCTTTACGGAATTCCTGGATCCCGAACCGCCCATGGATAGGCAAATGAATGAATAAATGCATTGATAAGTATCAAGAGAACTCATAAATAGATGAATGAATAAATAAGTAAATACAAAAATGAATAAATAGGTAAATACAAAAATGAATAAATGAAGAGTTTGTTCGCAAAAACCGATAAGTCAATTTTTGCAAATTTTGACGTACGGTCTCTGTCATAAGGAACAAAATAATACCCTTTAAATGTTATATTCGTAACTACATATAAAGGTAAAATTTTGAAGTTATGGTCAAAAGAATCAAACATGTTCTTATTGTTCTCAAATATCTCCATTTGGCAAATATGGACTTATCTGTTTTTGCGAACAAACTCTTCAAACTGATAAATATATGGGAAAAGGCATACAATACAATATATCTACGATCTTCGAGAGAAGTATGTTTCTTCTTTTATTCTTATCATTATTTTTTGCATTATAATGTTGAATTATTAAGATTAAGAATCAAACTAAAAGGTGCAAATTTTGAGTGAAGTGATTTGGAGGCATGTCACTAAAAACAGGACTACGATCCGGTTTTCTTATCAAAGCTGCGCCACCCCCCTCCCCCCCCCCCCAAAAAAAAAAGGAAAAAACGAAAATCTCACCAACATTCAAAGATTTCTGGGCGATTTTCACATAAGGCCTAATGCTCACACTGTACTTGGGAATCTGGTTTTAAAAAATATGGATCGTGTGACGTGTCCGTGCTTTGACACCGTCTCTCTCTCTTGCATTCTCCCCATGCCAGTCTAGGAATAGGCCAAAATATTTTGACAAAATATGACATAGATGAATGACTGACTAATTAGAATTCTATCTGGGAGGCCTTGCTATCATTAAGACTTGAATAATGCATGATATCTCATCAGGGCAGTTCAATATAAAACACAGCAATTTTTCAACTATAATGTATGCAACATTACCATGACACGATATTATTTTACATTGTTCTTTTACATTGTATTATGCTTAGATGAACGCGTCTCCATTCAGGTTGTTACACCATTCTGCTTTAGGGGTCATCGAACTTCCTTGCACTTTAACATGTTACGAGTAATCCGTTTGATACCTGTCTGACTGGGTTCACTGGACTATAGAGCAATAGAGAAATTCAATACCATGGAAAATCATTTGGACCTACCAGCACTTACGAATGCTATAAACACTATAACAATGTATAGTACAGACAAAGACAGTAATTCCCTGAGTACAACGAGTTAATAAAAACCCAACAACAACAGCAACAAAATACAGTTTGTCCTGGTCAACCGATGTTACAGTATAAATAACATAAATAATTGTGACCGTGCATCACAAAACCAGCATAAAGTCGCACCGCTTGATTTTACATGAGAACTCAAAAAAGGTGAAACGGGTCAACCGAGTCATTTCAAGCTTCTTATATTTTTGTAAGAGCTACTCTTTGTTTACAGTATTCTTACGTTTGAGATCATAAAATAAATGAGAAAGTGTGTTTTCAGCCGTTTTTTCTACCTTTTTTTATTGTAGATAAGTAAAATCAGGGAGTTCCCTTTTCATTTCTTGCAAATCCTTAGTATACTGTTCACTTTTAACTTTGACAACTTTTGACAGTATAATGGTACTGCTTTGAAAGCTTGGATTAATCAAGGACCGAATATGTTAATAAATCGTGCTCAATATCAGCTTGAGCTGATTATACCTTCGTTGTTGTTGATTTGGTAGTTTTCATCCTGTGGTTTTTTTTTTTCTTCTTTTTTTTTTTTTGTCCCATTCATCGCACAGCTAGCACGGCTTGGTAAAGATTAAGCACTTGATTAGACCCCGTGCTCTAGAACCTTTTTTTTTTTTTTTTCAGTTCACACTTTTCAAGAGTGTATGCTTTCTTTCCAATCCTTGGATAGGTAAGGAGAGTCCATTTGAACTGAGTTATACATCATAAGGTCTGTCTATCCTTTAAGGATCTGTCCTTAACTAAACATTCGTTTATTGTGACTTGTTGCTGGTTTTATGATGCAATATCACAATTGATCCTCTGTAGTCCAGAGTGCTTTGAGTTGCGGAAAGCATATCTGTGAATAGTAATCCTCCTTTTGATTCTATTCCTCTCTACTTGCCTCTGGCTGGTTCATGCTAGAATGGCGTTTTGTATTCAGGTATAAGAACATGAAGAACAACGCTTAAAACAGAAGAAAAAGGCGATATCAAGGAAATAAGTAGCAGATAATGATATTGCTACTGGCAGACACTTCTCGATACAGGAGACGCGTTCTTTGTGTGTGTGTGTGTTTGTTTGTTTTTGTTTTTTCATTGCGCCGTCAGATGAATCCACAGAAAAAATTATTCATAGCTGACATTAGTTGTGAAGATACAAGGACTCATTTGTACAGATTTAAATGGCAGATAAACATAGTATGGGACTTTATTGTTGAATCCGACTGAATTTGTTATGGATTGACCAGAATACATTCATATCTTGTAAATACCGGTCAATCATAAGAAAAACATTTAATTTAGGAAACACATTTCATGCATGTAAAATTAAAGGGTGTGTACAGTTCTGGTTGAGGTGAGGATTTAGCTTTTAACGTTTTGCGAGATATTCAGAAACCACTCTATCACATGTCAATGAACATGCAATTCTAAGGGCTATCAAAAGTTTATTTGATGAAAATCGGTTTTGAAATGGCTGAGATATCCAAAAACAAGGTGAAACAAAGAAATCCTAACAAAAGGCGTGGCCTGTCGCCTTTTATCATTACTTTTTTTTTTTTGATATCTCAGCCATTTGAAACCCGATTTTCATCAAATTAATTAACGTTGAATCCTTCTTAAAATTACATGCTCTTTCATATCTTATAAGAATTTTGTCATCATCTCACTTAGGAATGTTCAAAACATGAATCCCCACCTCAACCAGTACTGTACAGTCCCTTAAATGATGGACTTATTCAAAGGAGTGTAAACATACGGGGCATCGGTCTTGGTCCTCTAAAGATCCTGAGGTCCGTAAGATCTCCAGTTAATGCAAACGTTTCTCCGCCCGTCCCTTGCAGCTGCGTTACCAACGACCTGGCCTCGGTCGTGAGATCCACAGCCCCAAAGCCGCCGCCTGAACGCGCATCCAAGTAATAAAGGACGCCATTGTACACTGCGATGCTTTTGATGTTGCCCTCGAGCCACGATGCTTCCTCGAACAGTAACGAGCGATCACTTCCGTCTGAAGAGCTACTTTCAAGAAGTGGGGGAGAATGCGCGCCTACAGGTCCTAGATTCACCCAGTACAAGCGGTCATCTGCGTGTAGATTATCAGTGTATGGTAATTGAAAGTAATGTAATTGTCTAATTTGAGAGGACGTCATGCCTTCGATTTCCCAATTAATATTGGTCCTAATTTTGATTTGCTCATATATTTGTTTTCAAGAACCATGATAACAACTCACGTTTTGATTATAAAAATGTATCAAAATGTACCAGAAAGTGAGTCTTGTACTGAAAACCGCTATACGGTGCAAAGAGTTGCCAGCCAATGACGGTCAAATATACATAAAAAAATTAGAAAAATAAATGGCAACATAATATATTGTAAATAATATCTTACTCCTGCAATGAGTATAAAAATTAATAATAATTCAGGGTAGATTTGGTATGAAATGTTCCTATGTCACATTCGTGTGTCAAGTGCATTCTTCTTTGTCGCATATTACTATTTTCACAATGAACTATCCAATATCAAATGAAAGGCTTAGTCTTAAAAATCATAAGCAGGCTGTGCCGTAGACATAAAAAAAAAAAATCAAAATATATGAAAGCACTTTTCAAATCTTCAAAAACAGATCTTCTTTCAAATTACAATGACAAACGGATGCGCCTGATTACACGGACCTTTTCGTTGCGCCCGTACCTATACTCTAACCTATGTAGTAGCAGTGCCATGTTAATTGTATTTCAACTTACAAATGAGTTGTCGCCTTGCAAGCCGATTTGACCAACTATTAGTATTGATTGGCGAGTTTAGGGGGCATGTTTTGAAGAAAGAGAAAAAGAAAGGAACATTGAGGAGAAAAGACAAAAACAATAGAAACAGAGAAGACAAGAAATGCACTAAAGTACCTTCTTCATTATAGTAAAGTGTCGTGACACCAGTTAGAGAATCATCGACAACCGCTGTTTGCTCAGCCCCGTCCGGTCTGGACCGCACAATTCGCGTCTCCTCGGCCCACCACAGGTAGCTGTGGAGGTAAAATTTTGTATAGGACCACATAATCAATCGATCTTGTACTTGTATAGGCTCCAAGACAACGAGAAGTAAATGTTGATTGTCATAAGGACGTCGTCTTACACTGTAAATCTAGTTTTATTGATGTCTTTTTTGTGTGTATACAAGCCGTGGTTTCTAAGGACACCTTGTTGTGGTGTTATCAAGGTGTCCATAATAGATTGTTGAACACGTCGTTGGTCTTGTGTTGCGGCTTTGCACAAAACATTGTCACTTCAGAAAATTCGAGAAAATGGTAGCCCAGTAATAAAGTGGTGGGGTGGTGGTAAAACAGTCCTGACCAGTTAGCGTATCGATAATTACAGTTGCGCAGTGCTCCTGATGTTGCATATATAGGCTATAATGAACTATGTCTTGGTGAGTACTTGTTCACGAACTATGTACAATCTTCTTTGTCTTGTATATCCCTATTTCTTTAGCGCTGAAGATATAAAGTGATGATTCCGCATTGTTACATCATCCAAACAACATAAAAATCGACGTTAATACGATATGCAAGTCATTGTATGTGTTTTCTCTATTTACACCGTCATGGTTATGCTGTCTTGCCCGTTAGTGTAGGATGAGGATGGTAGGGAGCGTGGAACACGTAGAAGGGTGTGCAATGAGAAGGTTGGAGTCCTGGCGCAGGGGACGGATCCAGCAATTCCGTAAAGGGGGGGGGGGGGACAATATTTCTGGTGCCAATTCCGGGTTTCATCTCATTTTGTTCTTTTTATTTCTTTTGATTTAACAACACATAAATGGGGAGGGGGCGCTCCTCTGGATCCCCCACATCCCCCACTGATGGTGTACTAAAAGACCCGGCAGAGTAATGAATTTGAAACAACGAATTTCGTCCGTCACATAGTAAACGTGCATTCAAGGGGGTTGGACGATATGAAGTCAAAATTTTGGTCCCTTTGACTTCACTACAATGCATTTGAAGTGTGCGCTAAACTGGGGCTGCCTCACTACTAGGAAGACAATTAATGCATGTGTCTTTGCGTGATGGTCATCCACATTCAATTCAAAGGGAGATTACGTCTTTATGGTAATAATTCCTGTTTTCCGCAACGGATATAATGTGCAGAGTATACACTCACGCTTGAAGTATATTAATGTTCAAGGAGTAGGCAGTACCATTGATTGGCCACACCATGTTACCCGGAAGTCCGTCAAAGCCGATGTTGCTGAACTGACGCTGTATCGGATCGAAGAAGTAAACCATTTGTACAAACGAATCCCCTGACATAGTCGTTGGAGCTGAGGAGATACAAAGTAAAGGCCAAAAAAAAAAAATGCTTGATTTGCGTGACGTATATATTAAATTCTCTGCTGAAAAAAAAAAAAACACAAACAAACAAACAAACACAGTGTGTTCACGAAAGTTCACCAGGTGAAAACGCTCAATTCTAACAGTGTATTTCACATCGTGAAGTGGCTTGTCCCAATGCAGTGGCGGATCTAGCCTTTAAACAAGGCGACTCGCTCTGCGTGCCCCCGTATAGCGCGTTTACCCCACAAACCTGTTGGCCGGCGAGTGGAGCGAGCCGCCTTTAGCCACTCGTTCAGGGATGTGTACTTTTGTCGTTGTTGTTGCTTTATATTCTTTGACAAATTTGCGTAGAAATTTGACGCAGAAAATACACACGGCACCAAGGCAAGCCGCGCGCGCTTGCTAACAAATTTGTACGCAAATTTGTCAAAGAATATAAATTTGTTAGCAAGCAAGCGCGGCTTGCCTTGGTGCCGTGTGCATTTTCTGCGTACACATCCCTGAACGAGTGGATAAAGGCGGCTCGCTCCACTCGCCGGCCAACAGGTTTGTGGGGTACACGCGCTATACGGGGGCACGCAGAGCGAGTCGCCTTGTTTAAAGGCTATGGCGGATCCAGAGGGGGGCGCAAGAGGCGCACGTCCCACTTTATTTATCGTTACAAACAAAAGAAAAAAAAAATGAAACCCGGAAGTGGCACCAGAAATATTAGTTGCGCCCCCTTTCTCTTTACAGAATTCCTCGATCCGCCCCTGCAATGCATTAATGTTTTTATTAACACGGAAATGTCATATTTCACAATGTTAGTTGATGATTCACAACCGTTAACACCGATAAAACCGTTCGAATCTGACAGTATGAAGACATTGCGTTCACTCTCTCTGTGTTTCACACTGTGTTTGACATTGTAGGACAATACCTTCTTTCGACCAGAAAAATGGCAAAATGGACTAATTGTAAACTAGGCTACTAGTAACCGCCATTAAGAGAGAGGAAAAATGAAATACGTTCTTCATAAAAAGAGTAAAACAAAACAACCTTTTCATGACGTCACAATCAATCATGCACTAAGAAATACTCTAAAGGAATTTGAAGTTTAAAAGATCCATTTTTTCTCTGTGTTTTTTCCGCTTCTAGCCGCTTTAATTCCAAACATTTCCTCCTCTATTTTGCCCAATAGGTATACGATACTTATTACTTTAAAAAAGTACAATATTTTTGTACTTAATCAATTACAATAGCTTGTGCAGCAAGTCCTTACTATCTAAATTTATACAAGAAGAGGAGAAAAGGGAGCAAAAATGATGGGGTAATGAAAGAAAAAAATCATACATAGCCTGATGACAAGGATATCAAAGAAAGCGTACATTGTAGGAGCAGAAAAAAAAAAGATATCGCATCACTTATCGTTGCGAGTCCAAGTTTACGTTCATTCACACGAAGCAACAATGTGAAGTTTATACACCAAGAATCACAGATAATGGACTCACACCGACACACAATACAGACACAAACACTTTCATAATATGCTTCGCGAGAAATGTTCCTCCAACAGAATGCCCCGGAGTCATTTGCTCTGGTGACATTGGTTCCAGCAACATTTATTCTGTTCCCTCTCCTTTTTCTTTTTCATTCTCATCTTCATCATCACTAATTCAGTTTTGTTTGTCCTGCATCAAGTCTTCTTCAGTTTTTGTCCTCTGAAATAATTTCAAAGAATATTGCTGTTATCATAACGTTGTTGTCATTGTATCTATTGTGTGTGTGAGTGTTTTCTTTCTTAACAGTTAAACTATCTGAAAATATCAATACGCTCCTCTTATATCATATAATTTAAGACAACCTTTTAGCCAAACCGAACGAAAGGGAGTACTTTTTATCAAATTTGATCAAAATTTGTGCTCCAGCCAACGCAACTTTGAAAGCAGCCTATCGGTACAAGCCTCTATGCATAACTTTAAAATGTTGATGGCATTTTTAGGAGTAGTGGAACGTTTGTCTCTTCAATTCTATCGAAATGAATGAAGGACGTTTCAATGTCGAACCCCTTCATTATGGTAAATCTTATATATTCAGTATTTCCCCAAGCCCTCTCACAGTCTATTGTGACACCACCACGTGCAATACAGCTTTATAAAAACCGTTCAGAACGCTTCTGTTTAGTCTGTTTTTAACAGGC